>NW_026570501.1:0-70671 GCF_019649055.1 Paramacrobiotus metropolitanus | reverse complement strand
AACACGACAGCTGTGCAAGTGTCTAATCGTGCTATTAGGCCAAGGAACCTTGTGGGTGAGTAATTACAACGTGGTATTCTGTATGCTAAATCTAGTAAATCAAAACGTTTACCAAAATCATATGTCGCTACTATATTTACAACATGAAAGTCCGTTACAGTTACAGGATAATTAAGTCGCTCCAAACTGTGAGCGAAATGCTCAACTAAATTCTTAGCTTCGGCTACAGTACGAGCCCCATTTACTGTAATTTTACCGTTACTATATAGTTGGCAGTGTGCCTTGTACGGTTTAAGAATACGCCATAATAACCCGGAAAACTTACGTCGGTCGTAGTGCGCCATTGGTATCTTGTCTTCGATTTGGTCGAGATCCAACTGGCAGTTCAAATCCGCCGTGGCAACAATGTTGTTCACGGTAGCCATAGTCCAAACACAATAGCTTTATTCCGCGTAGTCTGGCTCAAGGTGCACAGTGTTTTGAAGGTCGTCGGCAGCCGAGGTCGTCAAGGTTCTTGACGGTAGGTACGTACTTCTCAAAAGCCGGCACTTTTCCAGTCCTTTGGAATAAAACGCACAGTCCACGAGCCGTAAATTTATACGGTCAAAAATCTCTTCGATGGCGTCAGCCACTTGGTTCCACAAAGGTCACCGGCTGTATTCCACACCAGACCGTGGAATGTCGGGCTGTTGTTGTAAAAGTTTACTGTGCAGTGCTGCGAACGTTGGCAGAGTGGAAAGCAGAACTCGCCAGAGACTCCACGAGACGGAACAAAAAGCTAATTTTTGACGTACTTGTTTATTAATAATAAACCAGTCAGCATCAAGAACAACTTTACAGCCATGGCTGGAACTTCGAAACGGTGAAACTGATTTCGGTCCACGTTTGCCGCAGTTCGATCGTTAAAAAGACGGCAATTGTTACTTCCCGCAGCACATTTTCGTTTTTGTGATTTTGCAAGCACTCATTTCTCCCAACTGTGCCGCAGCAAAGCACAGTCCCAGAAACGGCCGCACATGTACCCTAATGTGACGCAAGAAAAGCTCATTCTGAAAAGTGCGCTTTTCAAACCTCGCAACCGCAGCTAATGGTTGCATTTTGTGAAAAGTCCGCTGCCAGTTTTTGTTGTCAACCGTCAGTTGCAACATTTTCGTTTTACTGTTCAGTTCTAATTTTTTAAACCATGGATGTCATATTTTCCTCCTTTCGGTACCCGATGCCAAGGGCACTACTGCGGATGTTCCGGCTCCTGTTGCGCCAGGATGCCATTCATCCGAAACGAAAGAGTCCGGACGTTGTACCCGCCAAACAGCCTGAAGTCGCTGGTAACAAACCCGGAAAAGATGACCTTTTGAAAGCTCCCAGCAAGAAGCTAAAGACCGAGCCGAAAGCTGCAGCTGTTCCGGAATTCGAAATCGTCCCCCAAGTTAAACTACGGATTTACAAGGAAAAGCCTGCATTCCTAGATGGCGAGTTTGCGGTTTACAAAATTGGCTACGACAAGTTTATTAGCGTTCGCACTTCGGCGTACGGCAACTTCACCTGGTTGGCTGTCACTATTGGAGAATGGAAGGAGGTGGGACCCGATACCTGGGAGAAAACGGCCAAGCACATCACGCTGAATGAGCGCCAGTTTCATCGGCTGGCGGGGATCATTATGTCGGGAAAGGGCGACCTGGATGACCTGGCGAAATTGCCCACCACGGACGACTGCCAGCTGACTGCTGCCAAGTACAACCTGGGCAACGGATTGTACTTCACTTGGAGCCGATTCAACCGCTCCAATCTGGCCACCATTCGTAACTACACCAAGAACGAGGCCGGCGATATGATTCCGACCAAGCGTGGCATCAGCTTTGGGCAGAAAGCGTTTGACGGACTAAAAAAGCTCCTGAAAGAAATGACTTTGTTCCAGGAAGCGGCAAAGTTGAAAGACAGCCCACCAATGGATGGTTTGGACTATGTTGGGTTGAAACCTGCGGTCAGCCAGATGCTTCTGGCCCAGATTGCCAAGCATCGGTCATCGACCTGCGGTCCGTGTCATCTGCCGGACTCCGACGAACCACACATCTGCAAATTTGCTAAAGTGATGGCGCAACCGACGGATGAGGAATGGAAGAAAGCGGAGGACGCCCTAAAGACCGGAAAGTTATTGGAAGCGTTTTTGTTGGAGAACAACCGCGTCAGCAACAAGCAGGTGTGCTCATTGGATATTAACGGATTCTTTGAGGGTAACCGTGTTGAGCTTCGTAGTATGACTGCCTAATTGTTTTTCTTTTCTACAACTGAGGTATATTCAAAGACAACATTGTTTCTTCATTCAAGTAGTTTATTTTTTGCAGTCTGCTTAAAAAAGTTGTTGTCAAATAATGGAGTGCTAATATCGAACTTGTAATTCACATACTGACAAACCATAATATCGTTGCTACGTTGACTATCAGTGAATAAATGAACAATCTGCGGAAAGGATTCTCCACTTGCTCGCCGTAAAAGAAAAAACATACAGTATTGACCACAAACCGAAGAAAAATTAGACTGCAGTTGTTGATTCTGCATTATCACTTTGTGACCTTTAACAAAAGAAAAATCCCCATATGCCGATATCTGCTGGCCATACGAGTCAAAATACTCGATCTGGTCCGGAGTGTCTTGGTAGAACGCAATCCAGTGATTTCCCGGTTTATCGGCTGGGTCGGAATTGACGACTATTGCTGCTGGCAATTGACTGAGGTCTGACGGCACTTGATCGGCAGCAAACACACCCCGAAATGTCGATTTCGTTAAGGCATTGTTGGCTAGTGCCGTTTCTATTTCGGCCGTGTTCATGTCGTGAAGTCCGCAATAAGTTGCCGATGTTGATTAATTTCTAAAATAGAGTCGTAGACCATGTAGCACACCATCATCACGGGCTTTGGTAGTGGTTTACTAAAGGAAACCGATATGCTTAAATTGCCTTGTCGAATTAAGGTCAATGGACCCAGGCCGGTGCTCCCAGGTGCAGTCAAAACCAAACACGCTATAGCCTTTCGCATAATCCTCCTCGAAATACACCATTCTCCCGTAGGGTTACACTTCCGACCAAGGGTGTCCAACAGTCCATCATAGCACTCCAAAGTCAGATGCTTATCAAATTCTGCCATGTAGGGTTTAGTAGGTATACTGACTCCATCAATCTCGACGCTTATCTGCTGAACGTTACAGTGTTGAAACTGAAATGGTGATGTGTTATCTGCTCCATGGAAATCCTCGCTGTTAACGAACCCGATAAAAACAACCTTAGGCAGCTGTCCTATCTGTACATTGCTGACTACTGTGCTTTGTGTGTTGGCTGGGATGTCCGAAACTCGAATAACCGTACGTTCGATATGATATTTGACCGTTTTTGTCTGCAGTTGATTAGCCACGGCTATCATAAAGTCTGGAGCTGGAATATAGCGTCGAATCATCAATCGGGGGTTCCTAACAAAAATCTTGAATTTCTTGTCGGCATCAGCATCCCAAATAAGCAGCATAAAGCTTTGTCGAGATAACACCATACGAATATTAAGGGGTACTCCGGTAATAAGAGGTTTGGTCTGGTTGAAGAGATCGGAAAACAGCTTACCGGACAGCTGTACATAATTTTTGTTAAGGAACAGCTTTCGCCGCGCTCGCCATCATTTTTTGTGTTATCGTTGAATTCTCCGGGTGTGTCCAAGTAAAGCCACTAGACCGTAACTGGCTCTTGATGGAATCGGTCGAGTAGCGTAATAGGCTTTCTAAATAGGCTCGCTAGGGATAATATTGTGACGCGTCCGAAATCAATCGGTTAGCCAACGTCACGTGTACAGTTTGAAATAATGAATGCAGTAAATTGTTGACTGGTGCGACTCCGTCGGCATCCGTAATGAATCTCCATGGGTCGGTCCCTTTTTTCGTTTTGATCGCCACTTCCAGTTCCAAGCACAAATCCGGTAAAGCTAAAAATCCGCTGGTGCTGGCCGGAATAAAAAATGAAATATCGCCGGCGGTTCCGTCTTCGGTTAACGCTGAGCTGGGGTATATCCTTTCGTGTTCGGTTCGCCAGCGGTCGGTATAGGAAGCGGGAACGGCGAATAACTGATTCTCCAGCTGCATAGCCGGCGCGAATCCTTCTAAAATAAACGCCATTTCATAAGAAATCAGGAATGTGACGTGGTGGTATTCTTCGAATTTTCGTAATCTTTCGTGGTCGTTCACGCTTCTTACGGATTCCTTGCCCTTCTTGTGGCTCAAATCGCTTTGCTATTGCGTCCGTTACCCGTTTCTTTGTGTCTTTAATGGCCTCAACGGCTGCTTCTTGCAGGTGGGGAGTTGCAGCTTCTAGTGCGGCTTTGGCGTGCGGGGCAGCACTTCGAATAATCGGCTTGGCAATACTGGCAATTTTGGCAAACAGGTTTTTCAAGATTTGGGGAAAGAAACCGCTCCCGTTTTGTTGGTACGAGCCTCGGTATCGGGTAAGGGTTCCATGTCCAACTTGAACGGTAAACACTTCGTCATACCGCTGTGGATTGGGTTCGTACGCGACAAGAGGCATTTTAATATAATCGAGCTGGCCGAAAATGAAGCTTAACTAGTGATTTGCCGGTTTCAAACCTGGCGTTTTCACCACTATCGTTAGCTATAGTCAGATGGATAGTCTCAAAATATGATGGTAAAACCGGAACGTAATGGGGACTATCGAATACATTATCTACCATCTCATTCACTTGCCCCTTAATAGGCACGACACGCAAAATCTGCGCGGAAGTGTCTCCAAGGTAGCTGAAATCAACAATGTCGCAATACAGGTACAGACTTTGATTCTGCAGCAAAGTATTCACCTTCCTTGTTGCCAAATACTCATCCTTTGTTTTTTTATTTTCTTTTCGCGCTGCCAAGAAGCGCTTGATACGAATTTCCTTTGATGCGTTTGATAGGACTGACTCGTCAAACCCAAGGATACGCTGGAGTAAGGCTGATTCTTTAGGAAATGAAACAGAAATACGCGGACTGTACACTGAGACGACTACGCGATGGTTTGTTGGTGCCAGAAAGCGAAAGTTCACTGCTCGCTCATCAGGACAACCTCCGTTGGTATCCTCCATGGGCCCTCCAGGATGTTGCGTAAACCCTTTTATTTTTGGAGCTTGCTTGTTGATTACATCGAGCAATAACTCGACCTCTTGTAGTTTCCTGGTGGCACCACAATTTGCTCTGTAAACTCTTCTAGAAGATACAGAGTAGAGCCGTCATCTTTTGGAACAACAGCTATATCATCAATACTTGTAATGTTGATAGTCTGAGGATACTGTATAGTAAAAAAAGAATTCAGATACTGCAACTCCACTAGTGCCACTTCCCATGCTCCCTTCAACTGTATTGCTTGCTTCAGTCTGGTCTGCCAATCAGAAGCGGTGTTGTCAGGATAATCTGACATACTGGCATCGCTAGGTAAAGTCATGTAAAACGCCCGATTTTCATGCATTTTTGTGTAGGCTTTTGCGAACCATTGTTATTTCTGGTTCATAGAATTGTCCTTTAATGGGTTCTCTATCCAAAGCCTCCAGTTGGTATACCGGTTCCTCATGAGGAATAACTTTGTTGATGCGAAAAATTTCTTCGGTAAATCGATTTTCATATCCTTTTCAAAAGTCCGTTTTATTTTTGACATCCTCACTGTATCGCCCACATCGAACCGCGGAAGTTTTTGTTGCTTGGTAGTTTTATTTAATTTATTGAAAACATGCAGCGAGTTGTTTTATACATCCACGGGCGCATTCCATGGACGAGGAATACAATGGTTGTACGAGTACACAATATCATCTAGTTTGTCCAAATATTTTGTGTTTAATCGGTGCCGAAATAATTTAAAAACTGCTCCTTCCAGAGTGCGAATTACGCGTTCGGCAAGGGCGCATTTAATATCATTATTTTCCGATGAAAACAATAAAACTTTCCTTTCTTTCATGAAGTTCTGAACAGTACTGTTAAACATCTCGCGCCCTTTATCCGACTGCACTTTCATGGGCTCTCCCAGTTCCTGGAATACTTTGCCTAATGCCGTCTTCACAGCAGTGCCCGTTTTTGCTTTCAGCGGTTGAACACTGACTTTTCTTGAGAAACAGTCAATAGCTACTAGTAGGTACCGGACGCCTTTGTTTTCGCGCTTAAACTTGCTGACATCAGCTAGATCCACTTGGTACTGTTGCTGCAGATTGGTAACTATTATCCGATTCCGTGGAAACTTCTTCTTCGATTGTTTGGTCACTGTGTATTCGTCTAGCTTTTCCAATATTTCTTGGGCTTCTTCCATGTTCTGTACGTGTGGTTTTACTTCCTGGTAAAACCTCTTTACTCCGCCCAGCTTCCGGGGTTCCTCGGGTCGAGGTACTTCTTCATCAGAGTCGTCTCCATCGTTACAACAGTTAGACACGCACGTTACTTTAAACATGCGGCACAGCCGAATGGCTGAAGGTAAACAGCCCTCCATCCTTAAATGCAAATCCAACCACCAAACTGGTCAGCGTAGCGGTTTGGTTGACGTTTAGTCCGCGTGCTAACATATGGTGTGAACGGCGTGTAGCGATTATTGGATCTTTTCTTAACTGTTGACGGTGTTCGTATAGGAATTTCAGGCGAAGACTCGGCCGGTGTTTCCGAAGGTACTGGGGCAGTAACCTTTTTTGATTTTTTCGGCTTTGGTGGTGCCGGTACTGCTTTTGTATGGGAAAGTACCGGTGGTGGCGGCTTCGCAACGGGCTCTTCAAACGCTTGGGGTTTTAGTGCAAGAAATCGTTCTAAGGTAGATCTTAATAGTTCCGCTTTCTCCCAGTCACTTATATCACCTCTTTTTAAGATTTTTGCAGTCAGGTTATCCAGAGATAGTACTTTCACTGCTTCTGGCGGTTCCTTGTTAACTTGAATTTCCGCAGCACGTTCTGACATTTTATGTTTTGGTACAATAAAATATTCATCCATTTGCGATAAGCGATCCCACTAAACTTGCTATGACTGGCAATATGGCTCCAATAAATCCTCCTTGCTGTAAAATTTCACGCTTGGCTTTGATGGGGTACCGCTTTAATGCCAATAGCTTCAATGGTTTTCGATGGCGTTTGCAAACTTCCAAGTACTCTGAGGAAATCGGTGTCGTGTTCTTCACAATATTCAAGGCAATTTCCTCAATGGCGCGTATTTGGTCTTTCGTTGCGTAACTGAGCAGTACTTTTCGTTGTTTTGGTTTTAGAGACCTGAGCGTCAGCACGAATGGTGCCGCTTTCTTTACCCGCTCCGACATGGTACTGCTGTATTACGTTTAACATATATTCTTGTAAGATCGTCCGGAAAAATGTGTGATCTCACCCTTAAATAGTCTTTACTGTCAGGACGCATATCCATAATTAATGGTTGATAAGCTTCCGAGGTTACCTTTTTGTATGCTTCCGGTAAATGTGGCAGTCCCATCTGACGCGCCAAAACATTTATTTGCCCTGTATCTCGCACATTTTTGAACAGTACTAGATACTGGGCGTTCAACGCAACGTCACGCATAGACCTACCTTGACGATACAAATTTTGCAGAATCAATACTACCGATAGATTGCGATGATGAATGCCCTGAGTAAACAGCTTACTAATTCGTGGGTCAGTGCTCACCGCTATTGCTAAGTCGTCGATGACCAGCAGCGTGGGTATCCGTCTGTCAAAGAATTCTTCGTTGTCCAACACTGGCTCCACCCCTTTGATAAATTCAATCTGGTCGCCTAGTCCATCAAAGGCTTCCTGCCACTCACCGTAGCAATAGACTATTCTTTGTGGAACATTGTCGAACATTACATCCTTCTTTTGTAAAAGTTTAAATACGAACTGAGTCTTTCCGCTCATTGTTGGTCCGGCAACCACAATGCCAGCGGGTAGCCGGAAACGGCAGTCAAAATCTTGAATACTACACATTTTGCTGAACATATTAGCAACTATTAAACTTAAATAGACTAAGGCCATGATATCAGTTTTTAAGAATTCCTAGAAACCATTAAGTGCTAAATTCGATCGAATAAATTTCACAAAATTTCAACTTTTCTTTATCATTTTTTCTTATAGAAAACACAAGTACAGCAACTAATTCTACTGTTTTAGTAATTTTTTGCTCTATCAATTTTAACAGAATTATTTTTTGACGATGCAAGCTATTTAAGTGAGCATTGAGATACGTTTAACTAAAAATCTAGAGTGTTCTCATTAGTGTTCTTCATAATTTCAGATATGGATCGACAACTTAGAATATTGAGAATCGAAAACAGGTTCACTAGAGTCTGTATGGCTGTTCAAGGAATTGTTGTATTCCTATTTATCGTGACGTTATTATGTATTCGTCAGTTCCGCGAACAATTGTTCTTGTGGGACGGAAACCAAACAAACAATGTGACGGAAGTAATTGTTTTATTGCAAAAATTTAGTAACGATACAATGCAGACAGGAATCGGATAAGAACAATCCCGAAATTTACTCACTGCAGTAACTAAAAGGCAACGTGTTCCAGTTGCTGATAATTCGCCGTTTATCGTACGTCATTCGAAATTTTTTAGAGAGATCCGCTTCAATCAACGAGAATTTACGTTTGCTGCGTTGAATCGCGTTAGGATAGCTTACAGTTACAGCGTCTGAGCTACCGAGCATGTTCAACATATTTTCAAAATTAAGGATCTTCTGCGTCTGTCCGTTGATGGTAAAACCTTTAAATTTGACGACCGTTTTCAAGTCATTCGTTTGGTAGGCATAAGATTTTGGCCCTGCAAGCAAAACATTAAAAGTCATGACAATATCCACAAAAAAAGTCTTAGTTACCTAGTGAGACGAATTCCCGAATATATTGGCCGGGTTTCAACTCATCTGTAAGGTCGCCCAAAATCTTCCCTGTAACCGGTGAATTTCCGCCAGGACGATGGACGAAGATAATGGAGTCCGTGTCAAAATAGAGCAGATCTCGTCCTACTTGCTCCATATATCCATACAAATGAAGGCGAGCCCAGCATGTTGTAAAACTGAAAGTAGCAATAATAAGGTACGATTACTTCCAACTTGGACGTGTACTTACGCGGCTAGTACGACACTCGTATGTGGATTAGGCTCCACGAAACCTTCCTCCATCCGATACGTCACCTGAATGACGTCATCGTTCATAAGGTCAAAAGAAGAAACGTGGTTTTTTCCCGATAGTAGCATGTCGTAGAACTCCTCCGGCTTTGTAACATGCTTCGTAGTCGGCTTATTGTCTTGCATACCGAGACGACCCCAAAAACTGTTAAGATACAGCTTTGCCAGAGCGCGAAGTCCAGGATTAAGGGCTATCTTCGTGGGGTCCAGATTAATGCCTTCTTTGGCCTTGTATTCTTCAATGTAGAGTGCTTTGTCATCCTCCGTGGTCACATCCGCAGGCCAACCACTTGCCTCCGTCTTCATCTTCAGAAACGTGTTCACGTAATTGGCAAACAGGTGGTCTTCATAATCGCTAAAGTGCCAAACTTCTAAGATGTTCACAATCGTATATCCTCGGTCCAAGGCAGCCATGACCTCTGGAGTGCACCACGTACCACAAAGTTTCCGTTCCTCGGGAGTGTGACAGCATTTTGAGTTTCGCTGAAGCTCGACACATGTGCGACACAGGGGAAACGTTAGTTTTCCGTGGCTTCGGTACGGCAACACCGGTAAATACAGGTCCTGCGGGGGGAGGATTTCACAACTAATAAGGCCGAAGTATTCTCTGGCATCTTTGAAGTCTTTGGTTATAATCTTGGGATGACCAACGGGGTAGCGTTTGTTCTTGTTGACGAAGGGATATTCGGAGCAAACGTCATAATACCGTATCTGTTCTCCGTTTGCCACAGTGTGATGGAGTCGGGCGGCATTAGTTCGTCCTCCATAAAAGGCTTCCCGTGGATTGATGGGTTCGCGGACCGACACGCCACTGACGAATGCCCGGAACTCAGCATCCGTTTTGCACCGCTCGTCGTAGTCGTGTTCCCAGATTACGGTAACGGAATGTCCTTCCTTTCTCAGGCAGTCCTCGCGATACATAGTTTCGGCATAGATGTCTTTCATGGGCAGGTCGCGAAATGGATGAACGGTGTCCGGATTCGTGCATTTAGGGCACCCATGGAACCTGAAAATCAGACCGAAATAATAATAATGATCAATGTAACATAGAAATATAATGCTATTCCTACCAGCATCCGTAGAATTCAAACACGTTTCCGGTCTTGTGGCAGTATCCATCAACGTAATACGGGCCAATTTTGTGCTCGTTACCGTCTGACGTCCGGTATTGAATGTCCGAATCCTGGATCTCTTGTGCCAACCATTGTAGCCATTTAAGCGCCTTGGCGGACTGAGGCCGGTTACGGTAAAAGCCTGACCGTGGGATCAAAGCAATTCGGTTGGGTATTAAGAACCTGGTCCGCCAGTACAGGTTACAGAGTCCCGCGATGGTAGTTGCGCAGACAAAAGGGCACATTCCTCCACTGATGTCCATAAACATTGACCGGAACTGTTGACAGCACTTCCGCAAGACGGTTACATCCATACTGCAATAGGCGGTAATTTCTTTCCGAAAGTCAAACCGGTTCTCTTTAGTCGCCCGTTCGGTGTTGTGTACCACAGTTCAAAGCCGGGTTTGTCTTTTTCTAGCATCGAGTCGAAACCATAGTCAGCAAGCGAAGGAAACTCGGTAGTTTGGTTCCCGTTTTCCGGCCGGTTGAAGCGGTGTGGGAAAGTGCCTTTACTCAAACCTTCGAATCCAAACGTTTCCGGCCATTTTGCGAGGCTCTGAGGGTTGTAGTTATAGCTATCCCGGAAGTGCATCTGGTACTCTTCGACTTCCATGGACATGATCTTGCCGCCATTCATGATAACACGGGGGTTTATACCATTGTTGAGGAGCCACCGGATGATGAAGTATCCATCAAATCCCTGTACAAAATTTATATTTTACAAGTCGGTTTGTTTAATAACCACTATACCGACTTACACGCAAGTTATGTGCAATGACGTAGAAGCCTTTATGCTGCGCTTGAAATAAGAACTTGCACAATGATTCCGTTACGTCCCCCGAAACGTTTCAGAATCAGGGAAATTCGTTCCGTACCGTCGTCGTATTGAACGAATCTAAGATTAAGTACTGTAAGTATAGTATTGATAAAATGAAATTAGTATACATACTGCTAAGTTTGGTATCAGCTCGCGACTTTTGAAAACGTAGGTCTCGAAGTCGAAATAAAGGAAACGAGCAGCATCACACGCGCCCGCTCCGCATCAACCATCTTGTGGGTTTTCATGTAGCACTTGTGGGTCCCCGGCAAAGCAAACAGATGGCAGAACTTGCAGCGTACCTCTCCACAAGCGTGGGTATTCCGTTGATCGCGATTGAGCATTGATACAGTATGTTTGACAAGAGGTACAAGAAAATTGAGCCGCACAAAGACTGGCGCTTATGGCTGCTATTGTCTTTTGTTTTAAGCCCAGCGCTAAGCTTATGTGCGTCAAAACACCCTTGACCCAAAAAGGTCCTGCTGCAGTCAGTACATGTTGTCTTATTGTTAGTATCCATCTCACAATCATTACGGAAGCAAAACCACAGGTAACTCTTTGCAAAATGCCACACGGTTATTATATCCCTTATCACATTTGAAACACCAATAACTCCGATCAAACCATGCCGGAAAAGATTTGATAACGTCAAAATGTCTGTTATGACTGAGCAATAGAATTTTTTTAACATTATCAGGGCCTTTATAAACGATACTGTTCAAATGCTCAACGCTGACCACAATAATCTGATAACCCGGAAGAGCCTACGCAGAATGACTAGTTACTATTTGTGTTATTGTTTTATACGTTCGTTTCAACTCACCTTCTGAATGCTGGAATATCTTGAATACTGAATTCACGAATGGGAAGATCTGCACGACGAATAAGGGCGTACGCAGCATCCGTTTGAGCAGCCTTCTGTTGGCGTAATTTTTGCATAAGGCAGGATCTTCATCGGCATAAGCTTTAGCAATAACCATAGCGCGAGCAAGGCAGGTGCTGTCCATAGTATTCTTGACTTGAACAATGCACTTCATCTTTAGGAGTTTGTTCTTCAGCATCTGCGGGACATTCTTAAGACACTGACCGGAAGGAATCTTGGTGTACTGGACAAGGATGAAAAATGATTCGTTGAGAGAGAAGGTTTCGTTCGACTGGAGGACGCGCTTCACCTCAGCCATCCAACGTTGTACCGAGAGCTCAGACCGATTCATGGGAGGAGTCCAAATAGGATAACGCAAAGAATCTTGCTCGATCCGGAGGCGGACGACAGATTGATTGGGCACATCGCGCAGCACATTATCCAGCACGTCTTGTAGAATAGCGGCAATGGCAACAGGAATGGATGTCTGATCAAGATGCTGGAGATCCTTAACGGTCACACGATAGTTCTCAAAGGTCAAGCCGTACTTTGGAGAATACCGTCGGGATTCTGGAACAACGGTAACCAGATCACCAATGTTATCCGGCAAGCCTCCACCCAGCTGCACGTTCCAGTCCGGATCATCCGAATCTGGAAAACTAGCATTATCAGAATCATCAAACACTATATCGTCCATGGCCGCTACTTGAGCCATAGCCTCAAGCATGCCTTGAGAAAACTCGTAGTCAACCATTTTTCTATAAAATAGATGTTGACAGCAAATGCTTAAACTTGAAATGAAGGCTTGCCGCCCTTGGTAAAGCGCTATTCTGGCGTTTTGTGAGGCAAGAAACGCACAAATTGCAACGGAGCTCTCTGAAACGCACATCCGAATGAATGTGACGTTCTTAAGGCACGAAGACGGCCAGAGGGACTCCCAGTATGAAAACTGTGCTGCAGATTTTAAAATTGGTAACGTAGCGCAGTGGTAATGCAGGTAAGTATGCAGTTTATGTACACAGGTTCCAAACTACTGGTTGCCAGTTTTTTTATTTGTTTTAGCAGTTGGTCGATTTGTGTTGGCCGTAACCGAACCGGAACTGAATGGCGACTATTTTGTTCGATCTAAGTATTCGGTTCCGACCCGGTTTCTTAACCGGGCTGTCGGTCTAAGTCAAATGATATCATACTATGAGACCGTGTGCAAACCTACGTCATCGATCGGATCAGTTTTTTTCGACCAATTGAATCGCTGGCGACACATTTGTAGCCCGCCTCCCAGCTCTCTGTAACCAATGGAATGGTGTAAGTCACAAGCAAAGCTCCGCGTACCGCTCAATGCCCAATCAGCAAGCCTGCAGCACAACTAGAGCTCCGCCTCGCGTCTTCTCCGACGAAATCATTAAGGCTTCAAGGAAGAGAACGACCGAAGGCGAAATTAGTTGATCCAAATCTCAGTTCCAATTCACTTCTAAAATGGCCTCTAACGAGGAGCTTTTCGACGACATCGATAAACTGTTTAAGTCGCTGGAAGCAGACGCAGTGCACGACAACCTCAGTGTTCCTAATCTCGCGGTTCCACCAGCGCTATTGATTCCTGGACAGACTGATTCCATTGCGCCAGTTATCAGCATCCCTAATCCTACAATCTCACCAGCGTTGTCTTTACCGGATCCTGGACAGATCGAGTTCCACTTAGGCCTTGCGCGCTTTGTCGTCAAGTCAGAAGCCTATGTCGTGGTTTTCTCAGCACGTAATGCACGAGTTGCTGTTTGGAAGGTAAAAGAGATGTTTGAGGTGTTCTCTTACCTGTCCTCCACGAAGTGTCGCATGGATCTCGCCTTCAGAATCCCAAACGAACGGCAACGCGGAAAAGGTTCCCATCCAAGGTCATCTTATGTTCACAGCTTTAGCGGGGATCTCCGTGCCAAATGGGTGAACCTCGGAAGCCGAGATTACGTCCAGGTGGACCGGTACAAGTCCCATGATGTTGACGGACTGCCCACTCACCGTTCACGATTCAACCTGACAACTATCCGCGACTTGCAGGAATTGGATGTTTGCGGGTTGCTTCGGCGATTCGCGGTGTTTAGTGCGCCAAAGCTGCCTATGCCACAGGACTTGGAGGGCCAGATGATGAGCCGAATCCTTGGCGTCCTCAATGACTACACCAAGAACACGCTCCGTGCCACCGTGCGCTCGCTGCGACATGACAAAGTCGTGATGACGGATTTGCGAGGCGAACTGTTTCGACTTTTGTCAACTTACAGTGAGTACGATTTCACTAGTGTTCGTTCTGTTGAAGCTATGCTGGAAAGTATGCAAATAGTGCAGTAACACAATGTTCTTTGTGTAATTTTGACTTACTATTATTATTATCATTATTATTATAATTATAATTATTATTATTATTATTACTGTTATTACTGTTATCGTGTCGTACTGCTGTCTGGCTATTCATCAATGATGTCATGGTTGGTACCGTGTGCAAGAAATAAAATCCGCGCGTAGGTGATGACGTAGACACGTGTCGTGTGCACAATATTAATTATGATGTCATTGATGACGTAATAATTAGTAACGTGTGAAAAAAGTAAACCAAACTTCTGTGATGACGTAGACACGTGTCGTGTGCACAATATTAATTATGATGTCATCGATGACGCAATAATTAGTAACGTGTGAAAAAAGTAAACCAAACTTCTGTGATGACGTAGTTACGTACCGTGTGCAAAGCCGTTCCATGATGTCATAGGTATGATGTCATACGAATGATGTCATCAGTAGAAGACCGTGCGCAAAACACTGACTTAAGCCAGTCACAATACTGAGTACTGCCCGTCTCACTTTAGACGCGATGAACGATAAATAGTGGTCACACGCAGCGATAGAGTAAAGAAATGTTCACTGTACCGTGCCGCTGCCGCGTCACACTCTGCCACACATACAGCGGAACGCCAGTGAATGGGCGTCGGCAGTGGTCACTGTACCGTGCCGCTGCCGCGTCACATTCTGCCTCACAGCCAGCGCAACGCCAGCGATGGGGCGTCATCGTACCGTGCCGCTGCCGCGGCACATCCTGCGTCACAGCCAGCGCAACGCCAGCGATAGGGCGTCATCGTACCGTGCCGCTGCCGCGGCACATCCTGCGTCACAGCCAGCGCAACGCCAGCGATAGGGCGCTAGCTTCGCCAAATTTACCCCATAACTACTGTCAGATGAAAATGACTGGATGCCATGGGTGTGGTTCATGGGCGCTTTCTTACTGTCTCCGCAGTGATTACAAGCGTTTGCCAACCCGTGCAACAAAACTGAAGAGTAATTAATTAATACGTTTCACTTAGAATCGGCTTGGGTACAAAATTGAAAAGTCGGTTGAAAAGCAGAATAAAAATTTTTCAGCGCTCGCCAAAATATGTGTAACTATCACGTAAACGTGAAATGACCTTTTACAAATATTAAACACTTTTTGTCTTTGAGTTTTGTTTTTGTCATGTTTTGTTGTTATTTTGTCTCGAGTGTCAAGTGCTTCGAGGGGACCGTGTCTCGATGCATAAGACAATGAACTCAATTCAAAACACAAAACACGGAATTTCTTACTTGTGAGCATTTAAGCTGCTCTTCCAAGATCGTTCTCGGCCTTTCAACAGTTATGTGTTTTGTGTTTTAGCCTTTGTTGTCAGTGCTTTGTAATAAGTTCTAATAACCTCTAAGCTCAAGCCTAACTTTCACGTTAAATAGGGAAAACGACGTAAAAAATTAGCCTTAATTCTGCTACAGAATCGCCACCATAGAGCGCAGACTGTTGCATGACCGATATCTGTTCAAAATAAGACTGCGTCAGTGTTGCATTTCTTGTAAGAATAGGTACGTCTACAGACTGCGCGACGTCGGTGATATTACCGCACCCGATTCAAGTACCAAGCGTTGCGGGGTGTTCCGCGGCAGTTACCGACATCCGCCGCCGGTCTTGGCAGATATTGGCGACAATCTTCCTCCGTGCGGCACAAATGGGCGTCGATGGCATAGGAATTGATGTGTCACATTCCGCTGTACTCTACAGACGTTCCGTTCGGCCGGACACTGGGTGCTGTTATCGGCTATCCAGTACTATTCATATACAGCACAGGCAACAGCAATAGAGAAATAATTTTAGCCATTTTATAACTGCAGGCAACGAATGTTAACACGCTGCCAAACAAGCAAAACATACACGTTAGCGCTACTTCTGAGCGAGCTAATGTAGATATCAGACTGACTTTGCGCACAGAAGCATTTCGGCGATCATCGCTCTACCATACGTTACAACCATTTCCGATCAATCTGCAGCTAAATGCAGCTTTACTACTTAAGCTCTGCGACTATTTTTTCCGATACGTCCAATGGTTGAACCATAATCGAACGGTAATGCACAGCTTAACTAATTGTGGATGTCGGATGAACAGCAAAATTACCACCCCGTTTTCTTCAAAAGGGGTCACTTTCCCTATAAAGTCATCATAAAGGCAGAAGCAAAGCACCGAGAGTCCAA
Source organism: Paramacrobiotus metropolitanus (assembly GCF_019649055.1). Lineage (NCBI taxonomy): Eukaryota > Metazoa > Tardigrada > Eutardigrada > Parachela > Macrobiotidae > Paramacrobiotus > Paramacrobiotus metropolitanus. The sequence goes on along the minus strand of NW_026570501.1, from coordinate 54,196 downwards.
AGAGCTTATTGCGGCATCCTTTTGCCGCTTAGCTCTAATGCCGGCCACACCGAACAATGATACAGAAATCGCAACCGTCCAATGATGCTGAGTCGGCGCACGAAATCGGTTTCCGCGGACGTGGCGCCACTGACTGTCGAACACGCCACGACTGCAGTGCACACTGCCGTAGTTTGCAAGCCGATCCCGGCTACTGTCTGGGAACGCCGCGGAAATGCTTCTGTTCTGCCTGTCGAACATTTGTCTCTACTCTCTAGGCCTGCGTTTAATTTGGGATGTGAGAGCTTGTGTCACTTTCGCCATATCGTGCATCGCCGGCTCATCAGAAGTGGCGGGATCGGCAGCAGAGGACGAGGAGGAACGAAAAAGGCGCAATTACGAAGAACTGATTGATCGCTATTTCTTCCAACCCCTATCCTTTGAAACAACCGGAACTTGCGGCGTCAGTTCCCGCCATTTCGTCAGCGAAGTTGGCCGACGTAAAAAAGAACAAACAGGGGAAGCGCGCGCTTTGGAATTTTTGTGGCAGCGTATAAGTGTTGAAATTCAGCGCGGAAATGCCGTTTCTGTTTTGGGAACTGTTCGTTGTTCGAAAGAGCTGGAAGAGCTTTTTCATTGGTTCTAGCTGCTGGATATTTGGGTTTAAATGCTGACCCGATAGTTTGGGAAACGCACCGTTAAAAAACTAAGTTTCTCTTAGTCTGAATTAAAGTGATGTAAACGTGGCTTGCCTCTGTTGATGGAAGAGAACACTGCGTTTAAACTGAAGTAGTCGAGCAGCTTGAAGTAAAATACTATAGCTTCGTAATTTACCGGTTGGTTGTGTTCGGCAACAGCTCCGCGACAAAGTACTGTGGCTGTCAAAGAATATGCGACGGTTATCTCGATGTACTCGTATTATTCTGAGCCGGTTGTGCAACTGCAAAAAAATGTCTGCCTGAGGGAACATAGCAAATTGCTGCGCTAAGAGAACTTGAAGTGTTAGAAGGCTCCAGTTTATAACATCTGGGTAAAAAATGATGTAATGCCACGTTTCTAACCGAAAAGCTATCATTCTCAAACTGGCATCGACGGAGTCGCGCAATGCGCACTGCAGATCGCAGCAATCGCTCGAACTGAAAAAAACACACACTAGAGGATCTTAAGAACTTGAAACAGCTACGACCATCGTACACACGATACCCAAGCGGTTCCGCGTGCGAACAGATAACCTGCGCCGTCCGGCACTCCGCGCTAAGTCGTAATTTTATACAGTTATTTCGCCGCTTTGGTTCACGTAAAAAAGTTATGGAAGTGTCTCCCAGTTTGCCTGATGTGTATGTAAAAGGCACGGAGAGCGCGTCACAATGGATTCCGTGCCACCGTTCCGTTCTAAGCGAGCACAGTCCGTATTTCGCCGCCATGTTTTCATCGGAAATGAAGGAGTCCCGCGAGAAATTCGTCTAACTGCACGATATTCCCCACAGCGCGTTAAAACAGTAAGCCTTAGCAGAGTTTTGAACATTTTTGCGAATACTAACAAGCACCAGCACCTCGTACATATATTCCTGGAAATATGTGCTACATACCATTGTGTAGAGAAAAATCAGCTCTATTTGGTAGTATTTTTTACAACGGGGTAAGTATAAACATTTGTTTGCAATAACCATGTTAATTTAGCATTGCAAAGCGCTCCGTGACGTGTCGGTGCGGACATCAAAAATGCCGCCCTTCGCGCATCAGAGATACCGATCTTCGCCAACGCTGATCGGGGATATGCTGAATCGGAGACTTATCAGTTTGGCAGATCATATCCCTATTCAGCGCGAGCGGGAGTATGTTCAGCAGCATCTTCTGAGCATTCAACACCTTGTCCCAGCAGAATTTCAGATTTTGGTTTTACGAAACAGCAAAATTACTTTTTGAATATCTTTCAATTCAGTTACATGTAACAATTATAGAAATTTGTTAGCGGTCTATGTAAATCCAAAACGAGCTGGAATACTAAAATTTTTTAATCGCTAACGTAACTGCGGTGAAGGTAGGATAGCTCTCCAGTTTCAGCAAAGATCAGTATCTCTGCTGCGTGATGGGCGGCATTTTTAATGTGCGCGCCGACACGTCACGGAGCGTTTTGCAATACTAAGTTTACATGATTATTGTAAACAAATGTTTATACTTACCCCGTTGCAAAAAATACTACCAAATGGAGCTGATTTTTGTCTACACAATGGTATGTAGCACGTAATTCTAGGGATATATGTACGAGGTGTTCGTGCTTGTAAGCATTAAGAGTGTCAGAGCGGCATCCGCTCTCTATAAGATCGTTCGCTAGAGTATTTCAATACAATTTTGTAGGCTTTGCCGATAGCCCACTCTAGTGGTGCCTCTCTCGGCCTTAGAGTACGGAGGTTGTGGGTTCGATTCCCTCAATCGGCAGATTTGTTGCGAGTGTCTGTGCGAGCCTAGCCCTGCCCTTTCAAGAGTATCTTATTTACTTTTCGATCGATATTTTCAAACTAACATAATTGAAAAACAACTGGACGATTAAAGATTAACACCAGAGGTCGTTCTCCTAATTAACAATTTCGTATCGGCTGGGAACGAAACGCAACCGTGGCCTGCAACGTGCAGAACTTTTATTTGCAGAATAACTGAATTCATGTATTCGCTGGAGATATCCGTCAACGGTGACAATGCCCTACCTTTGCTGCAGGCCTCACAAATGCTGGATATAACGCAAATTGTGACGACCTGCATCGATTACCTGGAGTCGCATATCGACTTGACGAACTGCTGGAGCATTGCACACTCGGCGGAAATGCTCTTTCTCTCCGACCTGGCTGAAAAAGCCAGAAAATTTCCCTGCGAACAGTTTCCTTACCGTTTACGGCTCTGCGGCATTTTACGAGTTAGATAAAAGCAAGGTGCGTTATTTCCATAGTGCCAATTCGTTGACGTAAAATACTTTTTTTGCGCACGTCCTGCCTCTTGCCTGCGTAAAACGGCACTGTACGGAGTGCACAAAAAAAATATTTTTGAAAAGCTCGCCTCAAGTACTGCATCTCTGTCTTCGGCGAAACATGTTCAGTAAAAGGTCAAGATTTTGCTAACTGCCGCATTATGTTTTTTCTCCAGATGATGGAATTACTTAGATCGGACGATCTGGAGACTGACAACGAAGATCGGGTGGGCTATGCGCTTTATAGTTGGGTCGACTACAGTGTCGATGAACGAATGCCCGCCGCATTAGACATGGTGAGCCTGGTGCGCGCCGGCTTTCTCTCTGCCGACTTCCTGAACTTCCTGCAGGAAACCCCCACGGGACAGACACTCTATCGGGCCATGCAATTATCAGCTCAACAGCGTCCCTGCCAGCCACAAAAATCCTACCGTATGTCTACCTTTCTTTGTACAAAACAAAAAGTTTTTAGCGCTAGAAAAATAATAAGGAGAACAAAGTTGTAACCGTCCGTGGCGCGCACTTCTTTCACTTATATCCAATACACGCACTTCACTTTTACGCCGTTGTGGTGAAACTCAGCCATTGCAGAACCGACTGTGGTTTATGTTACCTCTCCCAATCCATGGTATCCGGGGCCCTTAACCCAGCCGGTCTGCTACTCTCCGTACATTCACTGTGCCCTTCCGCCGGGCACCTGCAAGGGCGGCTGCTATCCGCAATGGGAAGCGCCTTGTCCACCGCCGGCGCCATTTGCGGCATCAGAAATTGCCTTAATGCCGTCCGCTGTCGTGGCGCCCGGCAACCGTTTGCTGGTGCGCGTTTGCCATCGTTTCTACGCGTACGATCCCATCGATCGCGAATGGCTGGCATGTCCCGACCGGGAACGCAGTGAAGGCCTCTGGCACTGCGCAAAGTATAAGCATCTGTACTCGGCGGTCTCTAAAGGGAAGCTGTATGTGCTCACCTCTGATATCGCTTACAGCAGTCTGCAGTTTGAGAGCTACGACGCAGACTTAGGTTGTTGGGAGTGTACGCCGATTTCTTTGTTGGAGGAAAAAGACATTGAAGCTTGGAGGATGGCCTTTGTCGCCTGGCAGGACTGCCTGTACACCTTCGGTGGCCGCACAACTGCCGCACAACCACTAGATGTCGCGTTTCGCTACGATATCGCCAGCAACCAGTGGAGCGAACTGGCCCCGATGCCGACGGCACGATATAACTGCTCGGTGTGTGTCGGTGCGGATGGGTTGATATACGTCATTGGTAAGGGGAAAATGATGTGCCGGTCATTATAAACGATAATAGAGGGGACTTATTAATAATTATTAATAATATTAATTTACTAAAGGGGATGCGAGAGCCACATGGAACCCGCCAGGGAAGTTTTCCAGCACCTGGCGTGCGTGGAGGCTTACGATGCAATACGGAACTGTTGGTTCAAAAAAAGTACGATTTTGTTAGTCAAGGTCAAGCTGCACACACGCACGTTACTGACAAGATGTCATTTGTTTTCTGGTGACTTTAATAAGTGTCACAGACAAGTACAAACTGAGTACTAAAACACATCATTTTGTCGCAAAACATGTCATTTCTTGGCTATACAAGGTCCCATGATGCACAAGCGGTCCTCTGCCCGCGTAGCTGCCGTTGGGGGATACGTGTACGCTGCGGGAGGATACACTGACGAGCTTGAAGAGAATGGTTCCTGGACTGACGTAGTGGAGGTCCACGACGAAGTCACGGACAACTGGAGGGTGGTGCGCAACACACGGCCCATTAAGGAACACTGCGCCGTTGCCGTGGTGCCGCAGTACCTTCTCAAGAGGTGGGTTGCCAACGGCGACGAAAAGGACAACGAGCACGCTTTCATTAAAATCCGCAACGCGTACTGGATGCCGCTCGTGTTCGCCGACTACCTGCTAGACTGAGTATCGCTTCTTAATCGCTTGCGCCACTATTGTTACTTAACCGCAAACCCTTGCAAAATGCGCGAAATAATTTAGCTGCAAAGGCATTACTAGTATCTTCAAAGCTTAGCATTCCACTGAAATTCTAGTTGTTATTAAAAGTTTGCTGCAACGATTCCAGCAAACTTTTGGTAATTGCTAGAAGATATACTTTGAAGTACTTCAATGACTCGGCGCCTATAACCGGCTTTTTTTCGCTGAGAACTTCACGGACAACCATTGCGTACGAAGGCCTCCGTGGTACTTAACAGTTTTTTAAATAATAATTTTTCTTACTGAAATCAACTTGTGGCTTTAAAAGATTTTAAACATTTCTGTGCATTGAAGCTTCGGTTACCATTTATACGCGCTTACGCATGAAGCAGTCTAGCAAATGGGAAGTAAAATGCCACATTAATGTCGCGTTTCGCTGTTTCAGATATCGAAAATACATAAGGCCAGCTGCTTAGAAATGTGTGACAGTTACCACACACGAAGAAATATCTCGGGCCGGTTTTTTGCCACATAAAAAACGTTGCCCGAGGGAACATAGCAGAAAACGACTTTTAAAAGTCTGAAATCTGGGCATGTACAGTTAACAGAGTTTGGCGGAAATAATGATGCAATGCCGCGTTGCCAGCAGATAAAACAAGCAGCACTATGATGGGATATGAAATTTGTGCGCTGATTGTTTTCATTGCAATATGTTGCCGCGTGTCAACGAAAACATACCGGAATCTACCAGAAAGTATGTGAAAAGCAGTATAAACGTGCACTGAAAGACATGGAAGGAACGTGGAGGCGATGGCTGGGACTCGTACTATGAAGTTTTACCGTGACAAAAACACTTTTTTAATATTTCCGTTGTTGGCAGATTGGAGAGATTTTATCGATCCGGAAATTTTGGCAAACAGTGATGATGACGAATACACGCGCTACGACAGCGATCTGCCGGAAGGAGACATTTTGGGACTCCAAACGATGCAGGTAACTAGTTATTCGAAACCCCTTTAAAGTGCAGCGTGTATAGCCGAAATCGTAAGCGGAAATTAAGGAATTTGTCTGCCCTTGCTGGTCGGAAGTTGTACGAACATCCAATATTTAAGTTTCAAATTGTGTGACCTTTGTAGCTGGGGCAGGAAGCCGCAAACGCCGTCAGCGACGCCAGCTCTTTCTGGCCGAACAACACCATTCCATTCGAATTCTCCAAAAAGCAGAACGCATTAATGAGTGAGGAATTGCTACTAATTTTTGGCATTCTTTCAAGGAAAATCCGAAACTAAGGCTGCATCGCAGTTATCCAGGCAACGATTGACTAAATGATTTGCAGCGCCCAAAGAACTTCAGATTGTGTTGGAGTCGATGCGCATAATTAATCACCTTACGGGTAACTGCGTCAAATTTGTGCAGCGCACAACCGAAGAAGATTACATCAGCTTTCAAAAAGGACTGCAGTTAGTAACCCGTTTCCAACACTACAATCTACTGCCACGATGGCTCTTATCGAAAAAAACACGGGTTTGTGTTAGGTGCATGTCAAATATCGGTCGTATTGGTGGGAAGCAAGTGGTGACGTATTCACCCGCATGTCTGAAGCAGCACGGTGACGTTCAGCACGAACTGATGCATGTACTGGGTTTCTTCCATGAACATTCCCGAGCCGACAGAGACGAATATGTTAAAATCATCTGGGACAACATCGCCAAAAGTGAGGCTGATTAAAGCGCAGAGTTTACCGACTGATTGCCAGTTTGACAGTACCTTTTTCAGGTGACAGGGACCAGTTTGCCAAGCACGAGAACGGGAACACGTACGGCCTGCCGTACGACTACGAATCGGTTATGCACTACAAGCACAACGCCTTCGCTAAGGACAGCGGTATCCCGACTATCGTCCCAACCAGCAGAAAGTCGAAGATTGGACAGAACCGGGATCTGAGTCCGTTGGATGTGGTCAGAATACACCGACGGTTTCGATGTGCAATTGCGCATCCAAAGCAGTTTGCTTGTAAGCTTAATACATTCTTTTAAGAAGGCGTTATTTCAGCGTCAGGCACAAGCTATCCAACTTTTGCTGAACGTACCAGGTGACAGCAGCGGCAACGAGAAACCGGGAAGCTGCCCAGTCTGTCCGCTTGCGCAAACAAGGAAGGAAGATCCGTGCGATTCCGGCAAAAGAATCGGTAAATGCAGTTTGGGGTTTTTGAAATTACGCTCTTACTTGCAACAACCCCGAAAAACCAGTTAACTATTTTGTGGGCAGCCCATGAGCGGCGATGTAAACGGTGCACTTTGAGAAACTAAAGCGCTGTTGCAAACGACGTGTCGATGTACTAGTAGTGGGTCATTTAACTTCAAAATCTATAAAATGCGAGGAGAAAACTAAAACATAACAGTTGATAATTTCTACAGAAGATGAAGGTGAAAACGATGAGATGTTTACTGCATCGGAATCGTTCCCGCAGTTTTCTCAAGAGCCAATGACCGCAGAGCAATGTGGGCACCAATTTACTGCCAACTGCAATCAGCCCGGATTAACAGTTGAGACCTGCACGTCTTTTCAAGGGCTTACCATCAACTGTAGCAGGCCCGTTAGTTCGACGGAAATTCGGCAAATCAGCGCTGGGCTTTCCAGATCCCCAAAAAGAGCGATTGCGGTTGATCTTTATGATGGCGACTATATCGTTTTCGAGAATTTCCAAAATGTTCGGCAACAAGTTGTGGCGATTGCCATCAGAAACTGCATTTCTAGCCGGACTGTCCAAAAACTGGCCGCACTACGTTTCTCCAACTTGCTAGAACTGGAGATAATACACTGCACTGGACTGGAAATCAAGAGAACGGATTTCAGCCTATCAAACAAGATCACGGTGATTACTTTTGAAGACACTACTATTAAAAGGCTGGAGAGGGGCACATTCACCGATTTACCATCTTTGCGAGTGTTGTCATTAGAGTTGGGCATGCGCAACAGGGCTGTTTTCGGAAGGTCCATTCGCGATTACCTGAAGAAGCTGCACTGCGGGTGCGAGTTTGGATGGTTTCGTGATTGGTGGGACAACAATCGGCAATTGCTGCGAAAGGCTGCACTAGGCGAAGTGTACTTCATCCCACAAGCATGGAGGAATGTCAATTACACTAAAGAGGACATTTATTCGCCAATCGACTGTTCAGTGAACCCGTTTCCTGCTGAACCAGCTTCCGTAGACCACAAACAGTACAGATTCTCAATCAACGTACCGAACTGTAAGTACGACAAGAATAATCCATCTCCCAATCAGCTTTAATACGCTTTACAAACATAAATGGTTCTCAGCTTTTAACCGAAAAAATGACATACGACGATTTAATGCCAGATATTAATAACCGGAGCGTTACTGCTTATTTTCCTGCTCTCATTAACATTTGGTACGTCGAAATTTTAATTGTTTTGTTCCAGTTTCGAGTGCCGATGTTGGCACATCACAATGCTCGGATGAAATTCCGAACTCTAAAGTCAGATTTCCGGATTTTTCCTCTAATCCGATGACTCCAGAAGAATGCAATATCCAGTTCACGACCAACTGTGAACCAACATTTTATACAAGAAGCGAATGTCTACTTAATAAGCTCGTGCAAATCAGCTGCAACGAAGAAGCAAGCTCGGACGAAATTATCCGCATGCTGAAAGCTGTCAACAAGGCACCTCTGCGTCCGCTTCTGATTAATTCCGTTGACAACTCCGAACTGTCATCGGCAGATCTCGGGGAAGTGAGAAGACAAATTGTTGCGTATAACCTCCACGACTGCACAGATCGACGAGTCACGGGAAGGCTGCGTGAAATGCCCATGCCGAGCCTTCTAGAATACCATCTTTACAGATGTCTCAGTTTACATGCAAAAAAGGCGGACTTTGAGTATTCTCAAAAATTACGAATAGTTGCATTTTTCAATTCAACATTTCGTACCATCGAGAGCGATACATTCTCACAGTTACCGGCCCTGCGCATATTGTCACTCGAGGCCGAGATCAGAAAGGCAGTAACGTTCAACGCAAATATCAAGGATTATCTGTTCCGACTTCATTGCAGTTGTGATTTTGCGCCATTCCGCAAATGGCGACAAAATAACAAGCAGTTACTCCGAATGGCCGAGAAGCGACAACTCTATTCGTTTCAAGACAGTTACTCCAGCTCCGCATTCCAACCCAGTGACGTTTATGTACCAATCGACTGTTCTGCAGATCCTTTCCCATCCGGACCAGACCTCATTGACTTTGACCAGGTGGAATTCTCACTGAACGAACCTTCCTGCTGACCCTACTTGTTGTCCAGCTTGTGAGATCACGAACATCCGCGCCAAGCGGCAAAATTGCTAAACTGGTTGGGTGTCTGTGCTGTTGCTAGTAATCTGCTGATATGTATGCGAGTTTGCCTTATCCTAAATTGCATTCACGCCGTTGCTCTGTTTCGCATGCGTTTGTTAAATTTTTCCTTATGTTTTTGTCCGTACTGTCCTTGCCCTGTAAATCCTGTCAAGGAGCAATTAATTTTCTTCTATCTGATCGCGCAGCTGCAGGGACTTTCCGGGACAAGCAAAATGTTGATATCACTGCTCAAATACATACATATTTACTAGTGCTGAAAACAAAAATCGCTTCATTGTATTTCCACTTAAACGACCTTTATTGGCATACGTGCACGGTCATATTACTCAGCCAACATACCAAATAACGCTGAATTACGGCTCTACTGTGCTGTGTCAAATATGATAAGTATAATCTTCGACCAGAATTTCAGTGTGTGCGAGCTCGTCAATATAACGCAACAGCTCCATCAAAGCCTAATAAAGAAGAAAATCTGATATCAGGACGGCACAACGCGTTGATAGTACTGCACCTGTAAGAGTACGGTAAGTACAAAAGCAAACTACGGGATATCAATGATCCAAGATGCATTTACTCAGCAGACACAGCACGATCAGATGCGTGGTATTCGGCGTCAGTAGCCGGCATTGGTCCGCCGATCTTCGCAGTGCTGCCGACACTCGTCTTTCGTGCGGCGCAAATGAACGTCGCTGCCCAGAAACTGATATCCGACGTTGCGCCGTTATCTACGGACGTTCCGTTAGGCAACCTGACTCTGGGTGCTGATATCCCGTACTTTTCAGCAGAACCATCAACTTAGTTATCCTGTGGTGTCCATTATACTGTCCTAAGTTCCTAACAACTACAGAGTACGCGTTTTACATCTTACAACATGTTGCACTTCTTGCCAATCTACCAGCTAGCTGGCTACCGTTCACATAATTCATTTGTAGCGTTCATTAACTATTAAAGTTATTACTTACACATACTTTACAGATCTTCGCGAGCGCCTGGCCAGGTACGAACTGCATTACTAATCCCGCGCATAAACAAACCCAACAAGTTTATTTTGAATAAATATCTGGAGTGTATTTTATTCACCCGCATGTCTGAAGCAGCACGGTGATGTCCAGCACGAACTGAAGCGGGCTGGGTTTCTTTCATGAACATTCGCGAGCTCACCGAGATCAGTATGTTATAATCATCTGGGATAACATAGCCAAAAGTAAGACTGAAGGATGATCTGATTTATTTTCGACACTTTGACTGATCAATTGTGTCGTGAACTCTCGCTCGCTCCTTTATTGAATAATTTTCGTGAATACGAGATATATGAATATACCGATAAACAAGGTCATATTTACTACACAAGGTTACGGTTACTACGACATCACAAATTGCTTGTTTATTGAGTAGTCAAGTAGGGTACGATCCGAACCTATCACATATCGTTATTCATGAAGAACATCAAGTATGCTACGACTAGTCAAGTAACTTTACTTATCAGTTACCATTTCCGGGCGACAAGGACCAGTTCGCCAAATACGAAGACGGAAACACGTACGGGTTGCCATATGACTACGAATCGGTGATGCATTACAAGCACAACGCCTTCGCCAAAGACAGCAATATCCCGACTATTGTGCCGACAAGCCGATATTCAAAGATTGGACAGAACAAAGCGCTGAGTGCTTTGGATGTTGTCAGAATACACCGTTGGTTTCGGTGCGCGATTGCCGACCCGAAAATCTTGGCAGCAGGTAAACGTGTTTCATCTACCAATGGCGAGGGTGGGAATGCCGGATACATCTCGTTCTTTTGCATGGTGTTTTTACTTTGTAGGCAGGAGTAGTGATAAGGACAACGAAAAACGGGATGGCTGTCATGTCGGTGATGTCACAAAGTCAACCAAGGAAGATCAGCGCGACTGTGAGAGCGGCATGGGTACGCCAGGTGCGCCAAAACGCAGTCTGTTAAAAATGCGCAGTAACTCGTTAAAAACATGCCGGAAAACTTATTCAGGTGCAGTTCATTGAAACCGGCAAAATTTTTTTATAGCGACCTAGGACTATTTTTACTAGACCGTAGACATCAGGAAATTTTTGCGGATCACGCATAATTGCCGGTAACTTAAAAGTGGCTGAGTTGTAAACACGGCGGCATGCTGCTCAGATTCCGGTGAAACATTCACTTGTGGAGATGCAATTTGTGCCAGCAGTAAGCGAAATTACAGAAAACTGCATGAATTTTTATGCAGATAGTAATGAACACCAGGGGCTACACGAGACCCCTATCGACCATGTACTATTTTTTAAGCCAAATCTGACCACGTATTAATAATCAGCGAATTTTCTGATCTAGAAACCATTTTTTAAATTTTTTTTTCGGAAGAAAAAATTTCTGACTGCCGGTCCCCCTGGTGCCCTACCGATTCTGTGGGCGGCAGCAATTGAGTTGAAGACGAAAAATTCTTTTTTGCTTCCTAAATATTGTTTCTAGGTGAATTAATAACGCTGAGCTCGAATATGACATTTAAAAAAAGGTTTGACGTTTGCGGAAGATGATACAATCTTTAGGTTGCTGGCTACACAGCGCACCCGTATTTTACATGACAACTGCAACATCGGTGCAAACTTCCTCCACGTGGCTCTGATAATTTTTTAAATATCATATTCGAGCTCAGCGTTTTTATTTACTTAGAAACCATATTTAGGAAGCAGAAAAATTTTCGTCTTTCAATTCTGCCGCGTCTTCACTCACCAACCCACAGTAGGAAATTTTTTTTTCAAAATTTTTTGTTTTCTAGATCAAAAAATTCGCTGATTATTAATACGTGGTCAGATTCGGCTTAAAAAAATAGTACATGGTCGATAGGGGTCTCGTGTAGCCCCTGATGAACACAATGAAATCGGTTGTGCATCGGAAACATTCTCGCGGTTTTCCCAGGAGCGAATGACGGCAAAACAATGTGGGCTCCAGTTCACGACCAACTGCAAATTTCCGGAGTGTACGGCTAATAACTGCACACTTACCCAAGCGCTTTCCATCGGCAAGCTCACTTCGGCGGAAATTCGGCAAATTAGCGTCGGAATCTCGAAATCTCCTATGAGAGCAACCGACGTTGATCTGTATGATGGCGAATACATTTCCTTCAACAATTTTGAAACAGTCCGGAAGCAAGCGGTAGCATTATATATCCGCAACTGTATTTCTAGCCGCACCTCCCACAAGCTGACCGCACTCCGCTTCTCTAATTTGTTGAGTCCGGTTGAACGACTGCTATGGGCTGGAGATAAGGAAAACTGACTTCAGCCAATCGAACAAGATCAAAGTGGCTCTTTTCCGAAACACCAGTACTGAATTATTCGAACAAGGCACATTTACCGATTTGCCAGCCTTGCGAGTGTTGTCTTTAGAGTGGAACACGAACACGATGGCTGCTTCGGGCTCCCCTTCGTGACTACCTGAGGAAACTTCATTGCAGCTGTTTTCCAATGGTTTCGTGATTGGTGGGAAAATAATGGACAGCTGATACGAAAGGCCTGCCGCTTTCGTGCGATGTCGGTGCTGTTACGTAAACGTTTAAGAAAATGATATGCGTTTGTCTCACTAATCGGTTGTAGAACGAAGATCAAGACAATCGAAGACTTTGCATTATGAAAACCATTCCTTTAATTTTTCTTTTAATATCACCTGTAGTGAATATTTAATTTTTGGCACTGCCTGCACGACAGAAGTGTTGCTGACTGCGAAGATTCTTTAGTGTCCGTTGTCGGCTGTACTGTAGGCGTCGTCAAAACCGTTAAAATTTCAGTCAGTAATGTCTCACATAATTCCACTTTCTGGGGAATCGTTGAGACGCTTGCATTTGTTAAATTGGGGACGTTTTTAATAAAGCAGGGATTAACTGAAGCTGTAATGTAAGGCGTACGCGGTCGTAAAAGATCCGGTTTGTGCATCTCTTCCCGCTGGTCAGTCAATATTTTACTACAACGTGATGCCGGGTTATCGTAACTGCTTCTGTAGAAGTTAATTTCAGTTACACTGAAAAACACGGGAGGTACATACACATAGCCGTACGTTCCTCGTTTCTTGTAGGTGTTCATTCTTTTCCACTGTCTACTAAGAAGAAACGAAGCACCTTTGCGCTCCAGCGTGCAGTCAACGTAATCGTCGTAGTCTACTTGCACTTTAACTTTAATGTCATCAGGGCATATGCGCGGTATAATATATTTGTCCTTTGGCACTGTGTCCTGTCCAAAACTTGGCACCTGCCACCTGTTAGGCTCAAGACAAAATATTTTTGTGCGTAGGAAGTTCTAGGAACTGCATCTTCCAGAATACCCATCTCTCTCATCAAGCAATATCCGACAATTTGCTTTTCTGCAGAATTGCTGACCGACGTTTTGCCGAAACATTTTTGCTGACCGACAGTTTGCGCTTCGGTTCGATACGTTGGCTTTTGAGTTTTCTTAATTTCTTGTCATGTGGAAACTAACGGCACCACGGCCTTTCCTGTTCCAGCAGCAGGGACAGATGGTCAGGACATACCGAACTAAATGCTGAAATAAAGCGGGCTTTGGAACATGCGGGGTATCCATGTCAAAGCGAGCCTTGGACTGTCAGGCAAGATAACACGCGGCCAGATGCCATGACCGTCGTGCCGGTATGGCAAGGCAAGGCGCTGGTGTGGGACACTATATGCTGGAACACGGTAGCCCCATCGCATGTCCGGGAAAGTGCGAGTGCATCCGGTTGTGTTACACATTTGACCGAAGGCTGTAAACGCCGTAAATACGCCTACGTGGAAAGGATGGGTTACATGTTTTCTCCCCTAGCAGTCGAAACTTTTTTCACATTTGGTTCGGATTTTATGGAGCTCATTCGTTTCGCTGGCGGAAAGATTGGCGACGTGACACGGGAACCTCGTTCTACTGCATTTTTGAAGCAGAAATTAAGTCCAGCTGTAGTGAAAGGAAATGCTGTTGCTGTTTTGGGCGCCTTAAATATGCGTTCTAGGATTTTGGATGGCGATAACGATTTTGGCGTTTTTTTAGCGTTTAAATTTATATCATTCTAAGCAGTATAACGCGAATGCAGTTTTTGTTACATTGATGGCCTTTGCCCAATAAAATACATTTACTTCTTGTTTCTTATTCTCAGGTTTCTTGGATTTCTTAGTTTTTTTTAGTTTTTTTAGGTTTCATAGGTTCCTTAGGTTCTTAGGTTTCTTAGTTTTCTTAGGTTCCTTGGGTTTCTCAATTCAGCAAAATTGCGTCCACAAGTTGTCGGTGTTCAGAAAAAGCCGTTCCGTGCCATTCAGCAAATTGTCGTTTTAACAAACTGTCGGGTCATCATTTCGTCGGTCAGCAAAAAGTCGCCAGCAAGTTGTCGGTCAATTGGATAGTGGTCAGCGAATTGTCGGTGTACCCTTGCTTACAACCGACGAACCACTAATGTACTAACTTGGACCTCTCTCGCTTAGAAAATCTGCGAGGTCCGTGCGCGTCAAAGCTTCAGGTGAAGCGTGCGCAGATATAAAGTGCAGCCTCGCGACTGAGTGTTGGAATTTACCTCGAAAATACCTTTTGAAAAATTAATGGCGACGGTAAAGTTAATTTCAGTGCATAGTGCCAAAAAGTAACGTCGTAGCGTCGTAACGTCGTACTGCGCACGACGTTACTGCGTCACGTAAAGTCACAATGAAGAAGCAGTTGGTTAAATTAATAGCCGTCATGTGGTAATCGCCGACTTTGGGTGGTTAAACACTTTCATCTTGGGCAACTTTAGATTTCGTAATCGTCAAACTTCGATGCTGATTCATTGGCTCCTCGATAACGATTCTTGATTGTACAGGCTTGATATTAGCTGCATACACTGAAGACAACTGTCTAAAATTCGCAGTTTCAAGAAAAACTTCCTTTCAGTCGCCATGGAGGTAGCTGCTGTGACCATCGAGTCTGATCCATCGACAAAAAGTCGTATGCGCGAACTGTGGCAGGATCGTCAGTTTTGCGATGTAGTGCTGGTGGGCGCAGATACCAGTGCGGAGATCCCTTGTCACCGAGTAATCCTTAGCGCCAGCACTACGTATTTCGAAAAGATGTTTACCGTTGAAATGACCGAAGCATCAATGGCGAAGCCTATTACCTTTCCGACAGTATCAACACTGGTGTTGAAAAAGTAAGTGAATCTGTTCATCCAGCGATAGAATTGTGCTCGTAAAATTGTAGGTTTGAACAGAAATCCATACGCTA
This sequence comes from Paramacrobiotus metropolitanus, assembly GCF_019649055.1. Classification (NCBI taxonomy): domain Eukaryota; kingdom Metazoa; phylum Tardigrada; class Eutardigrada; order Parachela; family Macrobiotidae; genus Paramacrobiotus; species Paramacrobiotus metropolitanus. The sequence goes on along the minus strand of NW_026570501.1, from coordinate 38,705 downwards.
TAAATAAACTGCTAACGGTGCTGGGTATGGCATGTTTCGATCCTTCAAAGCAACTATTTTGTTAGGTTGCTAGATTATGCTTATTTTGGCTCAATTACGATTGATGCCCATGACTGGCAAGACGTGGTCGAGGCTGCCCAGCTGCTGGATTACGGGAAGATCGTCAGGGGGTGTTGGGAATTTGCGCTCCGGCAGCTTGATGTGGACAATTGTGTGGCTCTGTGGAACTTGGCGGAGCACACAAACCACGGCGATCTGGACAACGCTGACAGAGCGAAGCAGTATTCTCTGCAGTACTTCATGCACCTTTCCCAGGCTCCAACCTTTTTGGCGCTGAATTTGGAGGAGTCCAAGGTACGCGGCCTGAGATACTGGGGATAGCTTGGACAGGAACCGCGCGATGGCTTTTCTGATCGGGGTTCAGTCACGCAAGATGCCGTAATACAGTGTCAGCACTGAAGTTTCTATCTGCTTTGTAGTTGGTGTCGCTGGTTGCGTCGGACGATGTTCGTGTGCTTACGGAAATGGATGTTCTGAGCGCTGTTGTTCTGTGGATAGACCATCTGCCTGATGAGCGTCAAATGTTTACTGTTCAACTGTATCAGTACGTTCGTCTGCCTTTCTTAGCCGATGCTGCGCTGGACGGCATGGCGGCCGTTTTAGCGGAGCTCGGTGGAAACGATGCGGCTGTTCTACGTGACCGGGTGCTCCAGGTCCGAGAACAACACGAAACAGCGGGATACAAACCCCGCTTGTCGTATGGTGAGCGATACTTCTGCACATCGGTTGGTCAGAATCGCACTATCATAGTCTGTTGCTTTCAGATACTTTGCAAGTGATCGCGTTTTGCGGAACCTTGCGGTCTTCCACGATTATGTGCTTCGCGCCCTCCACAGGAGCCATGGTCTCACTGGGGGAGCTGCCAATTTCGGTTTCCGCAGCCAGTATTGCGGTGGTAGGCCAGCGGGATCTGTACGTGTGTGGAGGACAAGCAGGTCTCAACGCGCGCCCAACGGACAAAGTTTTCCTGTACATTTCTGCACAGAATGGCTGGCAAGAAATGCAGCCGATGCAGACAGCGCGAGCCGAGGCGGGTATTGGGGTTGTAGATGGATTTGTGTTTGTTGTCGGCGGAGTGGGGATTAGTGCCAATGGTATGGGCCTGACGGAATTGGACAGTGTGGAGCGCTTTGACCCGATCCACAATGAATGGAACTACGTCTCCAGTCTGCCGGTAGCGCAAACGTCATGTGCGGTAGCCGTGCACAGTCGGCAACTGTTCGTTTTTGGAGGACAATTGACTAGCAGTGTGCTGCTGTATGATGTCGCTGCGAATGCATGGAGCGAAGTTGCTGGTCTCGCATCTCCGCGCATCGGATGTAGTGTGTGTGCCGGCAGCAGCGGACTGATTTACGTCATGGGTACGTCACTGCAGTGCGCATTCTTGTTCAGCAAACTGTTTTAAACATTGCGGCACTTCAGATTCCGGTATGTAGGTGCAGGTAGCACTTTGGTAGCATGTGATAGTACGGTACTGCACTATCATTACAGTAATTACACTGGCTTGATTCAGTGACGTACTGTCTGGTTGCCCGTAGCTCAAACGTGAAACCAACGGGCTCAGGCTTTCAGCAGCGTGCAGTTAACAATGCAAGAGATAAACTCAGAGACCGTAGATGCAGTTTGAAGAAACAGTCATGCAGATACCAGACCGTTTTTCTCATGCGTTTCACTCGATCAACGCTGTTGCATGAAAATTAAGTACGTAATTGTTGTGCAAGGAGAGTTTTGCGTCGGTCGCACATTGAGGCTTGCCGCGTGCGCAGTTCACTGCCAAGCTGCACCGCGGAATCGTCGACCCAAAATAATACTGCCATAGATTTATATGCATACTTAGCCACTGCAAATACAGATACTACACTGAAATTGTGATATTTTGTCCTTAGGTGGCACAGACTCCCGAGCACGCCTCGTTGCGGGGGAAATCTACGATCCACTGCAGAAGAAGTCCGTTCGGGGCTGTACGTATACCAGTTAAAGTGCCTAATTATAGACTGCGTCATTGATTACGAAGAATGTCATGTATGTAGTCTGATAATCTACATTTATTTCTTGAGCTTTGTACGTTCAGACAAAGTCAGGTGCACTTAATTAATGCGAAGACTTCGTGATTAGCTGGTGCTTGGAATGTTTCGTGTACCTTTATTGGCATTGTGGTAGTGCTCGGCTGCAGGTACTGATTTTTGTAGTTGCTGTGAGTCCCTTGCGCACCCGAGGGGCAATCGCTCGCGTTGGAACGCGTTTGTACATGTTAGGAGGGCAGTCGACTGCGCGCCATGGACCTGGAACGGAAATCCAGTGGTGCGAGGAGACCGACATTGATATTGGATGGACCCTTCACGACAGCCACATTCCGGCAGACCGCTGCGATGGGCTACAGTGTTCGGCTCTTATCCTGTCGAATGGTTAGCAAGCAAATGTTTTCTTAGTTGCAATATACCAAGATGGTATTCTATTGGATTACTTTAAGTACAGACAGGAATTTTACAAACGAGATTCCGTAAAACAAAATCATTTCAACATATAGCAGATACATATTTACAGACCTGCAATTTTTTCCCGTACAGGCTGCGCTGTTCTCCTGCCCAAATGATCGTCAGCGGTTCCAACGACCACGTCGCACCAATGAAGGGAACCTGCGTTTTTTTATTTTTGGACACACTTGAAAGCGGACAGACGGAATGGCTTATGGTGTTTCGCGCGATATTCTCTTTGGACGATCAATTATTCACTTTTTATTACGTAACTGGCCGAAAAAATAAGCCTAACTTTAGATAATTAAATGTTTGTGTTAAGGTCTTTTAGCAAAGACTGGTTATTCTTTTCGATTTGCGGCCAAGGTAGTAGCATATGTTTCGGCGGATTAGTACACCTTCATGCGTTACCACGTGTCCATCTTTACACGTTCAAGTTTTTCTTCCGTAAAACTGTTTGTTTTATCAGCTATCTGTTTGCGTCTTTAGTACACTAACCAGCACTATAAAATCCTCGTAGTGGGCTTATCAGAACGAGCTCTTGTGTTCTCGATATCGGTGATTTGCACCGGCACGCCGCCTCGTATCAGGTGCCGGAAAGTTACCGTAGACCCAGAGTATCATCTCAGCTTTTTAACCAGCGCGTGTTCGCACACTCTGCTGCTTGATTATGCGATACTAAGCTTTGCAAATTAGTCCTGTATCGTGTGCCCGATAAAAAAGGGTTTTCGGCGGTGTCGCGGTCACGGTATTACACTACGCCTACGGGATATTTGGTGCATACCTTCGCGTATGCGTAGGTCTTCTTTGGTGCACTCCAGAATTCATTGGCTCTTTGGGTGGGAGGATGCGCACAGCGTCGCGCAAGGCGCGGCTGTGCTGGGGAGGAGCTTGTGCCTGCCGTCGGCATAACGCTGATACGTTGACGCTTTCTTCAGCTCTTCACCTGTCGGGACTTCGAGATCAGTTGTCTGCTAAGTGCAAACTAACGATCAAGTGCCTTTTACGGACTTTTCTTCGACTTTGCAAGAACTGGCACGATTGTATATACTGTTTAACTGGAATCTGGATCAAGCAAAACGCCACAAACAGTGCAGGAAGCGTAATGATTCGAAGGACACTCCCAGCTCCCAAGGGTCAAGGCCTGTGTTAAAAGACAATCCAGACCATCCCATCCAGACCCATGAATCCGCCGGTAATGTTCACATAACCAAAAGGTGAGGTGAACATAAACAAATAAACAAAAAATTTTCAGCGTTGGTTCTAGCAGCATTTAAACTTTAAAACTTTATGGTAAACTAATTAGCGTGATTTATTTCATTAAGGGCTGAATCAGTTCCTTGATGGGAATATCATATATTTTGGCTTCTAATCAGACTGTTTACTGCAGTCAAATCCAAGTGTAGTGAGTAAGTGGCTTCCAGTAATCAAGGCCGTAGCAAGGCCGGAAGGATTGAGGCCTCATTCTTCCCGCCAGTTGCCACGATCGGGCCCATGATTGACTGGAGCTGCTCAAACGTAGAAATAGAATAATCTGGACAAAAAAACAATAACACCATGGCAGGTGTTGTTGCCACGTACACTACGCTATATGGGTGATAGTTTATTTTTCAATATGCACAACAACGAGAACCACTCAGTATAGTACAATCAGATGAAGAATTTGTCCCAGTTAACATGAGAAGGGACTGTACCCAATATGCTCATAGCGTTGCACGTCATAATCTCCAAACTTAAACGCTGAAACAAAAAGCAAGTGGAACGACTCTCGCCTGTTATACGCTATATTAAGCACGACCAACAATTATGGTGTGATGATCGATGATTTGATGACCACACAACGCACGCCACTGGCTCCGGTTGGTAGCTGGCTTCCATGCATGGTCCACCTGTCAGCGATTTCATTGTAACACTCCATGGAGCGACCTGTAGGCTGTCCAACTTCCTCGTCTGCGCCAACGGCGTATATCGTTTCTCCCACGAGACAGGTCCCCGGTTGGCATATCCTCTTCTGGTTTGTTCTCGCTGAAAAACGCAACAAAAACGTAGCTGCGGTATATTCTACACAAAGTTATAGTAGGCGACCCTAACATTTCGTAGTCTACTAACGGCACAGCTATCTTTGCCACCTGCGGCAAACCACAGTACGCGGCGGCCAATTTCGGGATCCGTCAGCTCCACTTCTTCGCCACCGCGAGCGGTAGCAAAACGCGGCGCGTATAGCATACAAGGAGTCACTGACCTCTCAACCTCGTTACTCGGGCTACACAGGTTGGTACGGCGCATGAAACGAGCCAAGAAACGGCCTCACGAAAAGTACCACGTGTGTGTAACTAACACGTGCATGTAACTGCACGTGCACGTGTGTAACTCTTCTCTTTCCTACCCTTAGTTTGCCATCGATTTGCTCTGGTGTCGTAAGCCTCCATGGGATTCTTTATGGATCCCGCGACATTTTGACCTACAGGAGGAGATTCTGCCGTTATTACCCTAAAATACAATGAAAATACATACTAGGGCTGCTTAAAGGAAGTGGCGCGGTACATGGTATCGAATTCGCGTACACAGACGAACACTTTCTCTTTCGCGCACTCCCAGACACTTCTTTGCTTTGTGTTGCGACATCCTGTAGCCAGATGATTTGTTTACATAAAACGTCAAAACCGTTTGTGCGCGCAACATCCGGTTCAAAAGTTGTGGTTATAAGAAAATTCCAAAAAGCTTAAATGCATTCCGGTCTTTATAATTCCTTTTAAAAGTTGAAAGAAATGGTACACCTTTGGCTCGATGTAAAAACGATCTTCTTGCAAATGTGCGTTACCATGCAAAATTTTTGGAAGATCGCTTGAAAACGAGATTTTTGTTACACCGGAATGCATATAAACTTTTTGGAATTTTTTTACAGCCATAACTCTTGAACCGGATGTTGCGCGCACAAACGGTTTTCACGCCCGTGTATACAAATCATCTAGCTGCAGAATGTCATAACACAAAGCAAGGAAGTGTCTGGGAGTGCACGAAAGAGAAAGTTTTCGTCCAGGTACACAAATCTACCACGTACCGGGCCACTTCCCTTAAGTTAATTCTTTCGAATAATTTCTGCAATCACGTTTTCAGCCATTGTCGGCGACATCTCATCGTTTCGGGATTGTTTCCGTACCGAAATTAACAACGAAAATCAAGCCGCTCGAGCCAACACATGCGGAGAGGGAGCCATGCTTCATCCGCATCCCAGCCAGTTCACTCCACGTGTCCACGTGTGGATCGTAACGGAATACTGAGTCAAGATATCTTTCAGGTGAACGCCCTCCGAACGTGTACAAATAGTCTTGATGCGCCACCATGGCGAATGCATTCATGGGCGTTGGCAAGCGCGCTACGGACCGCCACTGATCGCACTGTGGATCGTACATCTCCACGGCGTCCGTCAGACGGCCACGCCAACCTTGACCACCCGCTACGTAGATGCGACTGTGGAGCACGGCTGCACCCGCGCGTTCCCGGGCATGCTGCATGGGTGCCGCGTTATTCCATTGGCCAGTCATCGGATCGCGTCGCAAGACGGTCGGCAGTACCCGGCCATACTCGCCGGGCGACGTCAATCCGCCACAAACAAAAATCGAACCGTCATCCAGACTCACAGCGCCAGGATACCTAACAGCGTGCGGAAGAGGCGTTAATGGTGACCAGGTAAGCGCAACAGGATCGAAGCAGTTCACATCCGCTAAGAGCTGAGTCCGCGTTATTCCCCCAACACAAACGATGACCTCTCTGGAATCTGCAGCGTGACAACATGTGCTTAACTCCTTACATTTGTATAATATGCTGATTATTGCCGAAGCAACACTGACCGTGTGCTATTTCGTCCCGACTTGTGGAGGCAGCACTAACCAAACTACTGGCAACGCAGACATGAGGCAGACCATCTGCCATGCACCGTGTATTTCCAGCGTTCCTTGTACCGTCCTGTGTACTGACTTTCTTAACCACATTTTGCGAGCTGTGTGTTATTTCTCTGTGAACGGACAAGGAGCACGCAGTATCGCAGGTGGTTATTGTGTTCGGGTGAGATGCAAAATCGGCGTTTGGCTTAAGGATCTTGGATTGCGTGTCGTATAGCTCTGAATCGTCATCAGGCTGAAAAACAGAAACCAGTAACTTCAGAAGAAATTTCAGGAGTATTCAACCGCAACGTAGCACTTTGGCGATTGTCGCTATAATTATAATTGTGCGTTTACAGTATTTTTCTGTGGAGCCTCGCGATGGTGCAGTTGAAATTTGTTTTCATTAATTTTAAAATTACAGTAATTAAAGCTCAAAGATCACAAAACATGATGGACAAGGAAACTATTACTTCGGCGACAAAATTAAATATTCATATTTTCCAGCTTCCGTTGCTATTATTGAGGCACTGGATGGCGTACTACGTTAAAAGCAAAGCCTCAAAATGTTTTGGCAACCTACTGTTTTTACGTGTAAAAGTGGCATTTCTTGAGATAATTTGGTGTTCATCAAGCCGGAAACTGTGTAAGTACACTGTATTATACTATAACTGCTATCCCTAAGTAAAAAGTAATAATTAAAAACACGAGGTAACACATCATTTACAAAATTTGCTAATTTACGGTTAACTAAATTCGACTGCACTGCACTCAGGCAACGGCGCTTTTTTAGAGAAATGTCGCCAGACTGTGGTTAGCGGTAAATCCGTAACCCAAATGCCAATTCGCATTGGCATTTGCCAATGCAAAAATTATATACAAAAATAAAATGAATACAAAATACAAGCAAAGAAAATACAAACAAATAAATAATCACAAATAAAGGAAAATACAAATAAAAAATCTTTGAAACAGTCTTCAGTAAACCAATATAATGTACTGAAAATTTGCTTATACAGTGAAACCTCCAAGATACGTACACCTCCGTTAAAAAAATTTCGTACGTAACTCAGAGGTGTACGTAACATAGAATCGCCACCCCCAAGCCCCCCTGGGGGGGCGACTGTATAATGAGGGCACTGCCCCACTGTGGAGTGCTCAGTATACTGCATGCAACTGCACTGTACACAGCGTGCAATTCTGAAATGTAATTATGTTGCATTAGTTCACAGAAATTTTTATCTTTTTACAGCATATAAGCAGGCGGAAAAGTTTCTCCCACACACTTCGAACAGAAAACATCGTCCGAATCAGTTCAGAACAAAAGAAAACCTACAATTTTGAGCTGGTTTCTTTGTTTTTTCACGATTTTCCCATCGGATATTTTAAAAAATCAAATTCTGACTCGCCAGTGTACGTATGTTCGAGGTGATTGTGTACAGTTTAGTGCTTAAGCGGTACCGAGAAAAAGTGTACGTGTACGCATCGTAGAGGTGTACGTCACGTAGAGGTTCCCCCCTGTACTGTAGTCTACGGAGAGTTTCGGTACAGAATTTTTCGTACTTAAGTGAGAGGTGTACGTATCTTGGGAGTGTACGTACGAGGACGTTTTACTGTATATAAAAAAGACTAGAATAATGGCCGAGAATATCAGAGATCATAATACATTGAAAATTCTTGGCTATGTCACACGGAAAAACAAATTGTAATTTTTTCAGCATTCGAATAACATTAGCACGCCCAGTCAGGTTTCACTTCATGATAATTAAGCCCATGCACTATCTCTGCTATTAATTTTGTATAACCTGTACCAAGAAACCTACCTTATTGTTTTCCAGCTGTTGTCCCAGTGGAATGTTTTCGCAAAACGGGGGATACGTCATGGCAACGCCCTCGGTTGAGAATACACTGTGATATTTGGAGTAATACGGAACTTCGGGACGCGTTGGTGGGAAGTTTGGTAGAAGGATCTCCATTGTGGGACTAGTCCGCAACAGATTGTACGCAAATACGCAAAATTAGTGCTGTTTTAAATCGACAGCAAGAAAATCCGTGACACTTGACAGCACAATGTGGTAGTTTGTTAAATTCGTTTTCTTTTTTTGCTCTGAAACCTGAATACGTGTAGTGGTAGAGCGATCCGCAATAAAATAATACTAACAGTCCAGCCTGCCGTGTCGTGCAATGCTTATTGAATTGCTAACACCATTAAATTTTGATGTCGATGGAATAAGCATGGACGTGCGTTTGCTTCACCCGCCGTCTCAACGGCTGCTTTTACGCGCTCCTGTTCAGTACGCCGACATGGCGCAGTTCAGTGAGACTGGTCTAAATTAAGCATGCGTGCCGGGTAAGCAGAGGGGGATGCACTTGTGCAGTACGACTACAGTATCGATCCGTTTGGAATCTGGATGAATCATGCCCATGGGTAAGCGTGTTACTGGTCAGTAGTCGGAAGAAGCATGCCTGCAGTTATACTGTCATAACTGTATTATTACGTACATACGCAGTGTGGTGAACAAAAAGATATAAAGCTGAAAAATAGTCCAACTTTATTTTATCTAAAGTTGAACTTTACTGTAAGCGTTAGAGCGGCTTACCCATGATCCATCCAAACGGATCGGTACTGTATTTCGCAATATATTAATCACTATGTGTAATAATCATATTAATCCATCGTAATAATTCTTGCTTCGTTTTGACTACACTAATTCATTGATTCCGGTTAGAGGAATTGACATTCTCTTTATTCGGCAAAGGCCATCGATCGATATTACAAAATATGCATTCGCGTAATACTACTTAAAATGATCCAAATTTAAACGTTAAAGAAACAACCAAAATCGTTATTGCCATCAGACATTCTAGGACGCATATTCATAGTACCCAACACAGCAGCGGCGTTTCCTTTCACTACAGATAGACTTAACCCTCCAGCGGGCGGTACCCGAAGGAGTGCGCGTTTCCTATTGAAAATCGGGATTTCCCAATGAAAAAATTCAATTAAGAATGGGAATTTTTTGCGAGCTTGTGCTGACCATAGGTCAGCGGTGATGACTATGTCGTTTGCCAACGCCAATGCCCATGGACGGTCTACAGCATAAAAACGCCTAATTTTGTAATAATTAGTCTGATAGGGATAGAGTTAAAACAAAGGTTTCATTAAATGGCTCAAAAAAAGTAATTTAAAACAGGAGTATAGAAGTGGTCAACAATTTGACCACTGGTCAGCAAAAATTTAAAAACTGCTAAAAAGCGTTTCCTTGCATTTTGACCACTACTACACATACAAAACAATATAGAAAACAAGCGATAGACAATATTCCTTCGCAAACTTTCATCCCTCTCTCATACGGCACTTCAAGAAGCAGCCTTTGTGCAATTTAACATTGCACTTGCTGCATTTTATTTTTTAAACACGCCGAGCCGCCTTTACACTGCGTGCATCATTCGGACTTGCACGTTTCCTGGTATAGCCGCAGTGGTGGGAATGGGGAAAGCGGCGGGTATAATCCAGCTGCAAAGGCGATTGGCGCCGAACCAAATATTAGTGGTCATTCGCACTTTTCTAACACATTATCGGCCGGATGTAACCTACATAAAGCTATCGCAAAGGTCAACATCACTAAGGTGGTCATTACAGCTTGCTGTCGCCCGAGACTGGTCAGAACTCAAAATTCGCCTGTTTCTTTAAATCTGCGCTGCTTCGCTTGCCCAAGCGGTGTTCGGTACTCATATCGAAGGCAGAGAGCAGCAGAGTGCAGGGTTGTGCAGCCATTTACAGTGCTACGTACACTGGCGGTAGAATTACACTTATTACAGTCAGGACTAACGCATCAGGACCACCATTCCGACCGCCCGGGGTGCCGTTCAGCAACCCCATTTTCTGCCAGCTTTCGACAACCAAAACCACATGGCGCATGTTTTGCGTCCGAACCGACAGTAGGGAATTTTAGATTTCACATGGTTTAGGCTCCGTACACTAGAAGGTACTGCGTAACATAAACAGTACGTTAGCAGAATGAACATCGTTTAAAATGCTTGTACGGACGCACACTTGCAGTGACGTACAGCTGAAAAATAAATCGAATCGAGAGTGCCGAGAGCGTGACCAACCTGCTAGCGGGGAGGCGGTTAGAGCACACAAAAAAGATCCACAGGCAGCATACGCTGGCTTATCGCTCAGCCATATGGCTGAGCCGTTGTACAGATCCGCGTAAGGCAGATAGTTTTTACGCGTCAGCCAACGACGTTGGGTTACGGCGCCTTACGTCGCGAACGGACGTAAATCAACCCGTAACGCCAACGCCTACACGAAAGTCGAACTGTACGGAACTTGTTTTGTGAAATCTAAAATTCGCTAGTAACTTATTCCGTTTACGTAATGAAAATAATCTGTCGAAAGTGCACCCGCCCGTGTATTCACAACCCTTCACGGGCAATGGTGTTGGCAGACGACACACGTTTTTGAGGGACTGTGGTCATCTATGGTTCAACTTTTAGATTCAGTGTAAGACATTTTTTGAATAGAGGGTTGCCAGTTGTACCTTGTTGATTTATCTCGGGTTTAATTATTCATCCACTAATTAGTTAATTAGCAAGACCTACGAGACGTCAGAAAGTTCAAAATTAGCGATTTTCGCGCACCTATCGTTCTTAATTAACTTAAGACACAAGTTCAAATTGTGTTTTTATTGCTGCTTTAAAGTCCCCTTTTGCTTAATACGTTATGGGACAACGAATAACTGTTGCCGATCGCTGGGAAAAAAATCAAAAACCTCTTGTCGTTTCCAGACACCAATGCCCGTCAACGGGTTAATCTCTGCTTCAAAAACGCAGTAGAACGAGGGCACGTCGCGAATCTTTCTGCCAGCGAAACGAATGAGCGCCATAAAATCCGAACCGAATGTGCCGAAAGTTTCGACTGCCAGGGCGTAAAACAGGTATTATTAGAGGAATTTGTCGTACAATGGCAAGTGGAACGACACATGGAGTGGTGCAATGACACCTCGACCTCTCGCCCGGACTGCATTAGCGTCGCATTTGCGAAAACATATATGTTTCGAAACCGCGAAGACCATAATCAACCTATTTGGCTCCTCAGGATTTATGTGGTGTCGGCTTATGCGGTGCTACGCGCGACCACCGCCACAAAATGCGCCTATGCGTACTGCCTGATAGTATTAGCTGCTGAATGCAGCCTGAATTGTTGGATTTGGTAATGCCGGTTACATTTTCTAAAATGCCACCAATTGAGTAAAGAAAACCCAGGTTTCCCGTAAAGTTATGCCTCAGTCTAACCACAGGGTTACCAACTGAACATGTTGGTGAAAGTGGCAATGGGGGGCATGCGTCCGTAGGGCATGTTTGCCGGACTGTGTACCTAGTTGCTGGTTTTCTTAAGCTTTTTTACTTTTTGTTAAGTGACCCAAATGTCTGGTGGCCAAAGTGGGTGTCCTGCCAAAAGTGTCGCCGCACTATACAGTAGTTTTGGATCGTGCTAGCAAAATTTAATTATGATATACATAGAATCAAAAATGTTGAGGTGAATTTCCCGTTTCCACTCAAATTAGACCAAACTAGGCTATACAGTAATAGGGGCCAGTGCCGTATATGACTGCGTAATATACTCGTATATTGTGCTGACGGAAAGTGAAAGTAATAGTTCTTAACTATAACTTTAATCACACAACAAGCAAGAATAACAATGAGATGGAAAGCAACAGGAAATGGTAGACCGATCGCTGGAATGATCGATATCATACACAGCAAAGCAACACCTTATATCCAAGTGCAACCGTGTTGCAACGATTCTAGAAAGTTCGGTAACTTTCATGATGACAATAAACATGAGAACAATCTCTTAGATTGTTAAGCGTTATGGCCAAAGCCATAACGTGCTCATTCATGCACACACACACGCAGTTAAACAAGCTGTAATAAAACGCATCATGCACAAACACAAGTTTAGCAATAAAGCTCATAAACAGAGTCGCCTTTCAAATGACCGCTATGCGAATACCGGCGTAACACTCTCTCCTCCTTAACGGTTGCGTCCTCGCAACCGGAAGCGCCAATGCCGGTGGCATCCGGTCCATCCAGGTGATCGTAGGCGATTCGAATCACGAACATCTGCCCGCTTGCAACGTTTGCAAATAACCGCATGGAACGTTTCCATAATGAGAGGGTTGAGGCTTCCCTCGGCTTTTCCGCGCTGGCTGGAGACAAAGTGTGGCGTTGGGGAATCGCCATCACTGGGCCAATTAATCAAAATTGGCATCGCATTTGGGCACCGTTGCGTCCAACGTCCCGCAGCTGAACGTCAAACGGACATTCAGCGTGTAACCGGGTGCGTAATCGGTTACCGGTCGGCAACCACAACCGACCACTGGCTCCTCCACTGTACCGCTACGCGCGCGTGACTCACTACAGTACACCGCTTTGTTCCAAAAGCGTCTCGCTTCCGGGACATCTGAGTAACGCCGGCCACGGTTTCAGCTGATCAGACTGTCGCCGTTCCGCACTCCATTCCCGGCGGAGCCAAGGGGATCCACGTCCCATTTCGTAAACTCTGCATGGGGGTTTCCAGGATATGGAACTATCCTGCATCTCGGTAAGCCGGCATTGATTCGGACACTTCGCGACACGCTCCGTGGCTGCCGTAGGTCCAGCTGATCCCTGCAGATAACTAACACAATGGACAACGTATTCAATACCCACCAAAAGGCTTCACCACACAGCAGCCTTCGTTGTCCTCCTCGGCATACTGGCCGATACTGCAACATCGTCCGTGACGATGCCGGATGCACCAAACGTGACAATGACACTGCTCCTCCGCGTAATCGGCTGCACTGCGTACGACTGTATCGCTTCCAGCCACGACACATCGTACCAGTCAAGATCCGTGATCCCGGCCGTATTCTGCGACCCGCACCGTGTGCAGTCGCTTGCCATGACGTAGTGCTAGTCGTCGTACGTACTGTTTTTGGCCTCCAAATACAGTACGTGCGAAACTCGCTGCATATCCGTAAGGAACTCCATAGGCGTTTTGGCTGTGCTCATGGCAAGGCGCTGACAAAATTCTGGAAGGAGACCATTTCGGAGCCGAGTGATGACGGCATCATCGTCCATGTCGCGGTCGATGCGGTCACACATTGCCAAAACATCATTGTAGTAATCTTCGAGTGGCTCGTCGGGGTCCTGTTTTCGGTCACGTAACTGTCGTTTGAGACGGGTGCAGTAATCTTTGGACTGGAAGCGCTTGACTAAGGCTTCCAGGAACAACTTCGTTGTAGCGAACGGTTTCTTCTCTCCGTCTTCGCTCGCTTTGTACCACCATGTTGCGGCAAATCCATCCAAGTAAGCCGGAAGCTGACGTAGCGCCTTGGCATCGTCCCACTCCAGGGCAGCAACAATCACTTTGTACCGGCGCACCCACTGCTCGACGTCTTCACCAGCACGTCCGCTGTAGAGGGGTGGCCTCATATCCGTACCGATACAAAGGTTGGAAAATTGTGTGGCCAGCGCTCTTGAATCTAACATAATGTTACGATTCGCGCTGTCTTGCGTTTCACCGACTTTCGTCGTCCCTGACTCGGTGGTGGACATGATTGTTGACGACGTGTCAGGAAAAAAAATATTCCGCAGCAACAACAAACGATTACGGTAAAAGCAATTAACGCAATTAACGTCGACACTGGTAACTGTTCGATAAAGGTCACGCGTCGTGACGGAATAAATAGCTGGTAAAAGCACCGCTAAACGAACTCACACTGTGGACGCTTCCGTCCACGGTTTCGGCACCAATAATAGGGGCCAGTGCCGTATATGACTGCGTAATATACTCGTATATTGTGCTGACGGAAAGTGAAAGTAATAGTTCTTAACTATAACTTTAATCACACAACAAGCAAGAATAACAATGAGATGGAAAGCAACAGGAAATGGTAGACCGATCGCTGGAATGATCGATATCATACACAGCAAAGCAACACCTTATATCCAAGTGCAACCGTGTTGCAACGATTCTAGAAAGTTCGGTAACTTTCATGATGACAATAAACATGAGAACAATCTCTTAGATTGTTAAGCGTTATGGCCAAAGCCATAACGTGCTCATTCATGCACACACACACGCAGTTAAACAAGCTGTAATAAAACGCATCATGCACAAACACAAGTTTAGCAATAAAGCTCATAAACAGAGTCGCCTTTCAAATGACCGCTATGCGAATACCGGCGTAACAACAGGAACTGATAGGAATTGCATTTCATTATCTGCTGGTATGAATTACGTCTTTATGGAGAATACTTGTGCACAGTTTTTTTAAAGTAAATTTTTTTGATTGTACAGCCTAAGCCGACAACGGAAATCTGCGGCCTCACGCAGAATTGTTCTAGAGAGTTGAACTCTCTAGAACAGTTCTGCGTGAGGCCGCAGATTAGAGGTGATGTCATGCTGTTGTCTGTAAAGTTTAAAATGCGCCATGTGTAGAGAGAGATCTGGCATAAAGGTTTAGCGCGCAGTTCGGTCGGCAAGTATATCTGTATAGCGTGTACCTATCATGCATAGGTGGCCCACATCACCCAAGCTGGCGATTACGAGATGACGTTTACCTACTGTTTTACCAGGTTAACGTGTGCCGATTTACGCAACTGAGTAACATCGTGGTACGAGCCTGATATTTTTGGCATTATGCGCAATAATAACTAAACCGTCGTCAATAATTTCGTACAAATTTCTCTTGTCACGGTTATTTTACTGCAAGATGTACTAATTACGTTGTACTTATCAGGCATACGAGCCTGCGCGTGGTGCTCCGCCCACATGGGCGTACTTGCACTCACTCACATGCCGTCTCGCCTCTCTCTCTTGTACGTACGGGTGCTGATACACTGCACTCATCCGCTGAAGCGGATATACGCAGCGCACACGCTGACGGGCAGTAAAGTCGAAATCAGCACATATTCTACAAAATATGAGACTTACATCACCTTATAGAATAAAATGTGCAGTTTTGTAATAAATTTTTTGTTTTCCGGTAAGTATTACTATTTTTGTGTAATAATCATCTAAAGTAAGTATGGGAGAACGTTTGGTGACTTCTACGCGCGCACATCAAAGATGCTGCCCATCGCGCACCTGCAATACGGATGTTCTCTAATTCGGATTGCGGATATGCTGCATCGCATGGTTATCAGTTGGCAGATCATATCCGCGGATTCAGTGCGAGCTGAAGTGAAGTCACTTGTGTCTTCTGAGCACTTAACGGCATAATTTTTGTTTCTGATTATACCAACCAGAAAAATTGCTGTCCAGAGAATTCTAGATTTACAAATCATGAAAATAATAGTAATGCGTCGGCGCTCTATATAAAGCGAAAACTGGAGAGAATAAAAATTATTCTTTTGTCGCTAACGCAGCTGCCGTGCAGGCAGGGCAGCGCTCAAGATCGGATTGAAGATCAAACGCCAGTGGATTGGATCATCAGATCCACAACACGGCGATGGCTTGTCGGCTTCTTACTACTGCACTGAGTAGGTATGGCACGTTTTCTACACGTCAATTTTTTAGAACGCGGAATCATGGGTGTAGTCTCCGTTGTCTTACGTTGTTCTCCGTTGTCCGCCCGTTGCCTTGCGTTGCCCACCCGTTGTCTTGCGTTGCCCACCCGTTATCCTCCGTTGTCCCCCCGTTGTCCTCCGTTGTCCACCCGTTGTCTTGCGTTGTCCACCTGTTGTCAACCCGTTGTCTTGCGTTGCCCACCCGTTGTCTTGCGTTGTCCACCCGTTGTCCTCCGTTGTCCACCCGTTGTCTTGCGTTGCCCACCCGTTGTCTTGCGTTGTCCACCCGTTGTCTTGCGTTGTCCACCCGTTGTCTTGCGTTGTCCACCCGTTGTCCTCCGTTGTCCACCCGTTGTCCTCCGTTGTCTACCCGTTGTTCTCCGTTGTCCACCCGTTGTTCCCCGTTGTCCACCTGTTGTCCTCCGTTGTCCACCCGTTGTCTTGCGTTGTCCACCCGTTGTCTTGCGTTGTCCACGTGTTGTGAACCCGTTGTCTTGCGTTGTCCACCCGTTGTCCTCCGTTGTCCATCCGTTGCCTTGCGTTGTCCACCCGTTGTCCTCCGTTGTTCGCCATTGTCCTGCGTTGTCCACCCGTTGCCCACCCTTCGTGAGAATTACTGCAGAAAAATAATTGCTGTTACCGAACAGAGACAAGCGAATAAGTTTTTCTCCCTTCCAACGCTCACTACCCGGCAGGTTGGGGCTTGGATTTCTCGATTCAGTTAGGAAAAAGTTCAATTATGAAAGGGAACTTACAATGTGCTTGTAATGACCATGGATCACAGGGGGTGACTTGGGTGTTTAGCAACATTATTGGGCGTTGACGGTCCTAATGGTGAATCGTTTAATTCTGCAATGATTTGGCGAACAACAACTGACCATAACAAAACCGTTCATCGTATAGTCGATAACGAGGAGTTCAAAACAAGGGCGTTGCAGTGGTCAGTAAACTGGCAGAAAAAGTAAAACTGGAAAGTAAAAAAAAACGATGTAAGAAAACTGGACACAACAACTACAGAGTTCTGTACACCGATTTGATCAATTCTATTCTCGAAATAGCGCACATCTTTATGCTACGCCGAGTAGCCTTTACACTGCACGTATGTGGTGCATGCTTGCACTTTTCATGAATGTTGCCATGCGTTTGCATCGGAAATCACTCCAGTCAGCGAATACGGTCCAGTAGCACGTGCGGTAGTTATGCGCTAAAGCTCACAACAGCAGTCTTTGGAGCAGCAGCCGCCATCAAGAGCGCAGCATCGACCGAAAGTTATTAATACACCTGTCGCAAAGGTCTCTACTACCCGTATAGTCGTTTGAGTGGGCCACTATGGTAAGTCAATGAAGGATGGTCGTTTGAGTGGGCCACCTCAAATATTTTTTTCCCGAAACCGATTTTCCTCCGGTTTTCTTTTTTATCTGACCATGCAAGACTTACCCTTCCCAGAGTACTTGAAATTTAAAAAAAATGTTGAACCGTTCTTCTGCAATAGCGACGTAAAAAAATCAGTGACGAAAGCGCTGTGAGGAGAGAAGCGGCTCACGTACAGCGACAAAATCTTTCAAATGATTTCAACGTGTTGCGCCGGTGCAGTGGTACTACTACTGCCTACGCGGGGCCCAGGCTCAAACTCGGACTTGGACTTGGACTACTAAAACTTGGACTTGGGCTCTAAAACTCGGACTTTATGACTTGGATTTGGAATTAGGCCGTTCTTATGTTTCTCATGTCTTCTTACATTTCTCCATGTTTTCTTAGTTTCTTAGGTTTCTCAGGTTTCTTAGTTTTCTTAGGTTTCTTAGGTGCACTTAGGTTTCTTTGGTGTTCTTAGTTTTTTAGGTCTTTTAGGTTTCTTAGGTTTCTCAGGTTTCTTAGGTTTCTAAGGTGTTCTTAGGTTTCTTTGGTTTGTCTTAGGTTTCTTAGGTTTCTCAGGTTTCTTAGGTTTTTAAGGTTTCTTCGGCTTTTTAGGTGTTTTTAGGTTTTTAGGTCTCTTAGGTTACTTAAGTTCGTTAGGCTTCTTAGGTTTCTTTGGTTTCTCAGAATACCAAAGAATACCTAGATAACCTAAGAAATGTTAGTAACCTCAGAAACCTAAGAACACCCAAAAAACCTAAGAAAAACTAAGAAACCAAAGAACACCTTAGAAACCTAAGAAACCTGAGAAAACATGAAGAAACCTAAGAAGACATGAGACACCTACAACCAAGTCTAGGTCATAAAGTCCGAGTTTTAGAGTCCAACCGAAGTCCGAGTTTTAGAGTCCAAGTGAAGTCCAAGTTTTAGAGTCCAAGCGAAGTCCGAGTTTTGGAGTCCAAGTGAAGTCCAAGTCCAAGTTTTAGTAGTCCAAGTCCGAGTCCAAGTTCGAGCTTGAGCGCGGGCCCCTACGCGGATCTAACGACGTAGCCGGGGTTCGATTCCCCCATAGGCGCCTTTTTCAGCCGTTTCTCGGTTTCCCTCGGATTGCGCCCTGCTGATTGCGCTTTAGCCACGCCACCGAAGCTACTGCACCAAAACATGCTGCCACATGTGGCTGTTGTGAACACATGTGCACAATTTCGTAACGCTTCAGTTCAACTTACAAAGATCAATTTTGAAGAAGTAAAGGCATAAATTAAAATAAAATCAAATGAATCTAAACTGAATTGCTCAGCAGCACATCAGCACTAAACTAAGAAAAAATGCAATCAAGATCGCTGATGTGCTGCTGAGCAATTCAGTTTAAATTTATTTGATTCTATTTTAATTTATGCCTTTACTTCTTCAAAATTGACCTTTGTAAGTTGAACTGAAGCGTTACAAAATTGTGCACATATGTCGTTCACAACAGCCGCACATGTGTGGCAGTGGCTTCATTTTTCTTGGTGTAGTGCAGTGGGTTCGGTGGCGTGGCTAAAGCGCTTTCGTCACTGATTTTTTTACGTCGCAATTGCAAAAGAACGGTTCAACCCTTTTTCAAAATTTTAAGTACTCTGTGAAGGGTAAGTCTTGCAGGGTAAGATGAAGAAGATAACCGGAGGAAAATCGGTTTCGGGAAAAAACTATTTGAGGTGGCCCACTCAAACGACCATCCCTCATTGACTTACCATAGCGGCCCACTCAAACGGGCATACGCGTAGCGGCTGTGAGTTAATTAAAGTTGTTATTATCCACGGCTACAGGAGACTGACGTATTTTTTGCACGCCTACACCGCTGTAAGGTCTGGTTGGCGTAAAAACAGCAGTAGATCGCAAGGGGCGCAAGGCCGACTGCAGGATTTTCTGCCGATTTGAGGTAACGCGCTACTGCAGATTATGAGACGTGGTTGCCACGTTCGGTTATCTTGGAATCTTTGTTGTCCAGAAACAACCACCGATTCGTTCGCCTGTTTGCCGTAGCCGACCGCCGGGTGCCGCTCTGCTGCTGCTGTATCGTTTTTGGAAGAGTTCCGGCATGCAGAGCCACGTGCACCATGGTAGAAGTCTGAGCCAGCAAGACCTTATCTGATATACATAATGGTAAGCGTGCCAGAAATGCGGTGCGGATGTTATTTCCAGATAAAGCATTACTGGGAATACACTACTGAGTTATCTCAGATTAATTGACTCAGTTAATAATTACTGTACCCGCCCGATAGATTTGCACCACAGAGTCTGGTATACGGAAAGTTTCAAGGCCGGTATACACACTTTGCTCCGGTGCAGAAATATTCCTTTATTTTGATTAAGTTTTATCGTTATCATCACCGTGCTGTTGTTGACGTTTCATTTGCATTTGCTTTTATTGGTATTTCTCTTTTTTCTCATATCGAAGTTTCTTAAAGCGTAGTGTCAGAGCTCTGAATCAGTATTATGGGTCGACCACATCGACGCTACACGGACGAAGAGATACGGGCTTTGATGCAAGGGTATGCAGCGGCTGGAATCAGCGCACGGACCTATGCAGAACGGATCGGAGTTCCTTGGAGAACCTTTATGTTCTGGAAGAGGTAAAATTTTAAATTTATTGTAGCGGGGACTCCTGAAATTTACAGTGCAAATATCCAGCCTAACTGCAGCAGGTTGAAAAAGAACCAGCCTCCTAGAAAGAAGCAGGTCAGACGCAAGCCAGAGTATCCGGACATCGAGGCTGCACTGCACGATTTTCTCCTGGCTGAGCGGAAGAAGGGACTCATCGTGACACGGATGGAGCTTCGACAAAAAGCGCTGGATTTAGCCCGAGAAAAGGGAGCTCCGACATTTAAAGCCTCTGATCACTGGCTTACAAGTTTCCTAAAAAGAAAGTGCCTGCGATATCGTGTTCCAACTCGCCACGCTCGCAAGTCTGCCTTTACGGAAAAAGATTTGGTAAATTCAGCTTAATTTCAACAGATCAGAGCTCTAATGATTTCCTGAACGTAGGAGGAAGAGTTGGATTACTTCCTGCGACTGCACAATTCGATCGTTTTGGAGAGCACTCCCCATGACCGTGTTTTTAATTTCGATCAAACGATGATCCGTCTTGTTGCGCCAAAACCGAAGACGATATCTCCCATTGGAGTGAAAGAAGTAATTTTTTAAAATAAGCTTGTGTCATTTAATGCCAATAGAGATCAAAAGCAGCAAAAAAATTCAGAGCTCTGACGTTATTGTGTCTGTAATTTGGGTTTGTTGTGGTTTTTGGGGTGCCCCTAGCGGGGGCAGGGGTCTGACACTTCAGCTGACTGTAAACGGCTTTATAGGTAACTGTAAAACAACCGCCTGGTGAAAAGGAAGGGATAACCGTATCTCTTACGATCCGTGCTGATGGTGGCAAATATCCCGCTGTCGTGGTGCTTAAGGGTGGGAAAAATGGAAAACTGTCCGAAGCCATATTGTCAAAGTTGAAGATTCCAGCTAATATTTTTGTTGAGAGCTGTTACACTACATGGTGGACGGAGCAGATGGATAACGACTGGATAAAATATACATTTCCGAATGATACGCAGAAGAGAGTTTTAGTTCGAGATCAAGCGACCGTGCATAAGAAAGTGTCTTCGGAGCTCCTACTACGCGAACGAAATGTCGACCAGATCTTCGTCCCTGCAGGTCGCACGGGCGATTACCAGCCGCTAGATGTCAGCGTGAATAAGGCATTGAAAGCCTTTTTCCGCAGCGAATATCAGTCATGGCGGGCATCGCATCACGAGGTGACAAAATCTGGATATCTGAAGAAGCCAGGACGTCAGGATTTCCTCGATATGATTTCCCGTGCATGGCAAAATGTAACAGCAGATGTTGTGCGTAAATCTTTCTATGCTGCTCAGGTTCTAGAAAATAATGAAGAAGAAAATGACGGTCAGAGCTCTGACGATGATAAAGAGAATGTGATGGAAGAAAGTGATTCTGAAATGGAAATTAGTTTTTTCAGTGACAGTATTCTAGAAACTGATGATATTTGTGAGATTCCTAACGGTTTACCAGAATAAATTTTAATATGAAAATAATAAAATCAAAAAGCAAAGTGTGCGCCGTCCGGTGGGAGGATGACTCGTGCTTAATGCCCGGCAAGGGGAAAGCAACGGCCGGACCTGACTGTGGTGCAAATCTATCGGGCGGGTACAGTAATTAAATTCTATGCGAATATCATATCCTGGAATCCGGTATGGGCTGTTTGATCGCAGACTTCCGTGCGGTAACTGAGGTTCGAAGAGTGCTGACAAGGCCGGAAGTGCGCAATTACAGCTGAGTGTCTTACCTTGCGGTACAGAATGCTCACTGCCGGCAACATTCGCTTGTGCCCGGTCCGTTCTCCCCCAAACAACCCTTTTCCCGATAGAAGTTCGGATTGGTAAGCGCATGCGGCCGGATATAGCGGTCCACGCAATCACTTTTCCATCGTCCGGCTCGCTTAATTTCGTCCTTCGGCAGTGCTTGGGCGGCAGCTTCGGTTGCCGCTCCAATGCGGAAACTGTTGGTAATGAAGCGCAGCAAATCAGAGTGGCCTCCCAGGAGATACTTTATGAATCGGCCCACTCGCTCCCGCGTAAGGTAGCGGCCATCGGAGTAGCGGAAGAAAGGCTGTGTTTTTCCGCCTTGCAGCTTCGGCTGTCGGTGGTAGGCACCGATGGCGCGCACAGGGCACACTGAGCGGCGAGTGGGCAGTGAGCTTGATCTTTATGCCTGCTGCAAGCTGGTCGGTCTTTGCGAAGTGGAAGCCACATCGAACGAGCTGCGCGTCTTGCTAACCACTTCGCTGACGCTCATAAACCCGAAGAAAGCCATGCAAAACACGCTCCACAGCATCACGGCTTCTTTGGTGTTCTTGAGTTCTGTCGGTCTAGTTTTATGCGTTCGCATCACATCCATAGTTACCGGTAGACGTCGGTCAGGCGTCTGGGCATTAAGTCGCCTGTATCCATTGACCGCCCGTACCACCAGGTCGTTGGCTGTCGGGTTAGGAAGTCCTGCCTCCCGGTGGTGATTGGGTATTGCCGCCAAGTACACTTTGCATGTCCGAAAAGTCGAAGCTGCCTTGTCGTCGAAGAGCTGCGCGACAAAGGCGGCCACTGTCGCCGGAGCTGCTGGGAGCGGCGTTAGGCTGTTCACAAGGGAAAAGTTTCGGAAACGGTTCAGTGAACAGTCGTACTTCCAAAGATATCCGGACACGGTGTAGGCCGCTGCGATGCTTGAGCGGCTAACTTCCAAAAACGCTGCATCTGAAATCGAGATAGAGCGTCAGCGATGCCGTTATCGACGCCGCGAACATGTTTTAAGGTTAACGTCATATTATTGTCGGCCGCCGCTCATGTCATGCGCCGCATAAGATCCAGAACGCCCGGGCAGCTAGCTACGTGCACGGGTTACATCCAAATGTATGCTACGCACGGATTTTTCCGTATACACTGGGATACAGTAACTGTTGAATATTTTTTAATTTGCTTTCTAAGTTGCTGTACATATAACTTGTGACATTTCTCTTACCATGATTAATTTTCGAACGCTTTTAAGACCTATTTTGTCGCGTCCGATCACTTTGGCCGCGTTACATTTCGGCTGCACTGGTTCATTTCGGCCAACGCTCATTTCGGCAACTTGATGTGTTGGCCATTTTAGGTTTTCTTAGGTCTTCTTCTGTTTTCTTAGGTTTTCTTATGTTTTCTTAGGGTTCTTAGGTTTGTTATGGCTTCTTAGGTTTCTTGGGTTTCTTAGGTTTTCTTACGTTTCTTTGGTTTATTATAGTTTCTTAGGATTCTTAGGTTTCTTTGGTTTTCTTAGGTTTTTAGGTTTTCTTAGGTTTCTTGGTTTCTCAGGTTTTTTAGTTTCTTAGGTTATTCTTCGGTTATTCTTAGGTTTTTTAGTTTTCTTAGGTTTTTTAGGTTTTTTTTTCGGTTTCTTAGGTTTCTAAGGTTTTAAAGTTTCTTAGGTTTTCTTAGGATTCTTAGGTTTCTTAGTTTCTTAGGTTTGTTAGGTTTTTTAGGTTTCTTAGGTTTTCATAGGTTTCTTAGGTTCCTTCGGTTTTCTTAGGTTTATTAGGTTTTTTGGTGCTCTTCCAAAGCTAGATTTTTGTATAACTACGCTGCTTTGATTAATCCTGTATGGTCGTGCTGGAACGGTGCACAAACGTGGAATTTCTGGATTTCGCTGTTTTTGGCTTCTGCTTCGATATCTCGAAAAGTTTTCATCATCCTCACTCGGGACCAACATTTTTAGATTAAGGAGTAAAAGTTGCGTATAAACTCAAAAAACTAGGTCAATAGGTCGCGCCCGGTATGATATTAATATATCGTTTTGTAGTGGCAGGAGTGTGGGGTGCGATTTTCATGGTTTCGAATGCGGCCTTCGCATAACCTCGCACCTTTTCTGTTTCAAAGGTTGCCGTTCTTAGGCCGAACACTTAAATGTCTGTGGTCGCCGATGCCATATCAAAGAGCAACTGATTTTCTTATTTTTGGTTTTGATACTTTTCCCAGACCCCATCCACCACGATACTCGCATCTAATCTCCTTAGACTCTGTTTTCGCCGCAATTTTCCAACCCAATCTCGGCTTAAAAAATAATTGTGGAAGACATTTTAGTACTCAACGCAAGAAAACGGGTGGACAACGGAGGACAACGTATGGACCACGGATGGACAACGGTGGACAACGAGTGGACAACGGGTGGATAACGGATGGACAACGCAAGACAGCGGATGGACAACGTAAGACAACGAATAGACAACGAATGGACAACGAAAGACAACGGATGGAAAACGCATGACAACGGGTGGACAACGGATGGACAACGCAAGATAACGGATGGGCAACGGAGGACAACGGACGGACTACGGAGGACAACGGATGAACAACGCAGGACAACGGATGGACAACGCAAGACAACGGATGGACAAAGGAGGACAACTGATGGGCAACGCAAGACAACGGATGGACAACGGAGGACAACGGATGGACAACGCAAGACAACGGATGGACAACGGAGGACAACGGGTGGACAACGCAAGACAACGGAGGGCAACGGATGGACAACGCAAGACAACGGAGGACAACGGATGGACAACGCAAGACAACGGATGGATAACGGAGGACAACGGGTGGACAACGCAAGACAACGGATGGACAACGGAGGACAACGGGTGGACAACGCAAGACAACGGAGGACAACGGGTGGACAACGCAAAACAACGGAGGACAACGGATGGACAACGCAAGACAACGGATGGACAACGGGTGGACAACGCAAGACAACGGGTGGATAACGGAGGACAACGGATGGACAACGCGAGACAACGGAGGACAACGGAGGACAACAGGTGGACAACGGAAGATAACGGGTGGACGAAGCAGGACAACGGGAGATATCGATAGAGAAGAAGGGTAATGCGTGGACAGATAGGCCCAAGACAACTGCAGGTTACAGGCGGACAACAGGCGTCAACGGTGGGTTCAGCAAACAACAGGCAGGATTTAGCTTTCCAAAAATTTGACGTGTAGAAAACGTGCCATAGGTGGCACTGAGTTCAGCTACTTGTTGTCATCGTTCCTGAACGGAACCTATTGTGTTTTTACCAGCGATCTGCAGCTTGAATGCTTTGACTTTCAGTGGGGGCGTTGGCAGCGTACAGGGACCTTTTTCTTAGCAAAAGAGAGAATTAATTTTTGGGACATGGCCCGCGTCGTCTGGCAAGATTGTCTTTTCGCTTTTGGTGGTTGCACATATAAAAAGTCAATCGAGCAGCTCTCGTTGGACATTGCGTTCCGCTACGATCCCGCTAAGAACGAGTGGAGCGCACTGACCTCCATGCCAACGGCACACTATAATGCTGCGGCCTGCGTTGGCGCGAACGGGCTGATTTACGTTGTCGGTAAGGGAAATATGCGTCGCCCATTAAACGGTATTGTGGTAGTGTTTGGAATTTTCGGGTTAGGCGGATGCGAAAGTCACTGGGAACCCGACGAAGACTGCGTTGAAATTCTCCAGCGCCTGCCCTGTGTGGGGGCCTACGATGTGATGCGGAACTGTTTGCCGATTAACAATTCGCACAAAAGCGAATCGTCGGTCAGGAAGTAGTGTGAATCAAAAATATATCGGCCAGCGAATTGTCCGGAGTGAAATAAACGTCAGTGCGGCTTAGTAACCAACAAAGAGGCACGTCGTCTCTGAATCACGCCGCAGTGACCTGGCATAGACTATGCCAGGTCACTGCGTCGTGATGCGGTAACTGGTAAGCATATGACTTACTGACTTAGAAACCTTCAAGGTTTTATTAAACAGCACAGTAGTGAACAAAACAAAGAGCGATAAGAGAACTATGGTTGCTAAATCATATCCATCCCACTGCACACAACAAAACAACCAAGGCTTCCAAAAACAACAAAACCACCAAACAACAAATCCCCAAAACAACTAGGGCTCAGTCGTTCAGATCCGAAAACCAACAAAACGAAGGACGACAACGCACGCAGAGCTTTTAGTTGACGACGTGAGCGGCGGCATGAGCGCAAATCTGCTTCTTTTGTCTACCATTATGAGTAACCTCAACACATGGCCCGCCCATAAACGCGTGTCACTCAAACTCGTATTCAGCGGAATCACTAGATGCACTGCCATCGTCACTCCATCTCTCCATGCAGCGCGACAAGGCGCACAGACAGAACCGGTTCAGCTGGCCGACGTCCACGCCGGCCACATTGTACAACGACCAGCGGTGTTCCCGATGCTGCGTCGCGGGACGCGGGTCGCTGGCTTGGTAGGTGTGCAGAATCAGCAAATCATTCAGCAGCTTAAGCCCCATTATCATCAAAATGCAGATAACTGGCTCAATACCGTTCTCACTAATCGGGCCTTCGCTTTGCTGTCACCCCGATGGGCCATGAAATGGGCTATTTGCTGCACATCCACCGGCGGCCCCTGACTGCGCACATGCTTCTCCAACAGCTCCACAACTTCCCATTTATCGACTTGCCCCCCGGCGAAGACGACCGAGGGAATGCGGGACTCCATAACAATCGACACGGTGAGGACGAAATCCTTGACAATCACCCGCTCGCAGTACGACACCAGCCGGGACTGCAGCAGGCCCGCGGTGACCTTGACGGACAGCGTGTCCAGGACTGTTTTCCACGCAGCCGGGGATGGGTCAGCGAGGCTGGTCGGTGGCCGCTGCACGATGAAGCGGTGCAGGCGGATACGGGCGTCTTTCAAGAGACGCTTGACGACGTAGAACACTTCGTTGCCGCACTTGCCGCTTTCGCGAACCGAGATGCTGCGGATCCCAGGCGTGATGTTCTTGGCGAGGCCGGCGTACAGGACGTAGTTATCCCACAAGCCGTACTGCCGTCGCGCTACACGCACCTGTAACGTGGGCTTTGTTATGTACACATGTTAACGCGAATGTATCGTAGTTAGAACGAAGGATGATGTAGCGAATACAACAGCTCAATGTATATGCATATGCTAACGACACATATTATGTGGCACAGTGGTTAGACAGACAATTAATTTTCATGAGCGTGGCATAGGCATGATCATATAATGAATGGCTACATAACACACCTCGCTGCACATGTCTGGCGCGGTGAGGAGCTCAGCCCACAGTCGACAGGTGCGGCGGCAACGCACGCGGTCGACGGTGTCCAGGGAGTGGAAGATCTCCTTCAGCAGTTCCAACGGCAACGCCAGATGGTATTCAACGACACGCAACGGCGCTTTCCGCTTGAGCTCAGCGTCCGCCGGCTGTTCGGCTTTCTTTAGTTGAGCGAGAGAGAGGGGATGCTGTTTCTGTCGTTCGAGCACGATCGCCTGTTGTACAAGCAAGATACTGTACTGTCTACAGGATAAACACAAACCTAACTAACTAGGTAAAAGTCTTAGAGTACGGTCTCGGCTGACAAGCGGTTTCCGCGGATGTGGCGCCACTAACTGTCGAGCACGCCAGGACTGCAGTGCACACTGCCGTATTCTGCAAGCCGATCCCGGCTACTGTCCGGGAACGCCGAGGAAATGCTGTTCTGCCTGTTCAAAATTTGTCTCATGCAAATAAGTGTGCTCATAATAATACTGAAATCTCAAAAACCTGCATTCTGGAATCTGGTAAGTCGGTAACTGCAATGATCACTGTACTGTGCCTTACCTTAACATATATTTTTGTTGTCCCTGCAGTGTCTGCTTTCTTTAGTACTCGTACGAAACATTTGTTAAGCCTGAGGAGCTGATATCAGTTTTTTTGATGTTTTTTTTTGACAATTAATGTTTATTCACTCGAATAAGCGTACATCATTCTTAGACGTATTATAAGCTTCGTGACAAGCGTTGCTGGATGTTGCCGGAAAACAGAGAAAACTTGGCAAGTTCCCTCTGGTGAATGGTTACAATTAATACGAATAAGATTCGGTGATTCTTCGGGGAAATTAGCGGTAATTCTTCAACCAGACATTGATAATTGTATTTCAATTCGGACCAGTGCTGGTGGTCCATCCCGATGTAGTGTATTTACGCACTCGTATAAAGGTTGTACGTACGCACGTATGTAGCCGGCAAAAGAGTTAACACGTTAACGGTTAACGCATTAACATGTGAGCCGAGCTAGAATGTTAACGTTAACATTCCCACCGGGCCCAAATGTTAACGACCAAAATAATGCAAGCTGTTCGCTCAGTCTATGTAGCAAAATAATCGCAGTTCACGAATCATAGACTAAAATCAAGTTCAAATCACATTTAGACCCTGTCTGAAGTCCCGTACGAATTGGCTGTTCTTAAGCAGTGACAATACTGATCTTGTTCGCCTAAATTAATGTGGCACAATTCGGTGCGGCACCGTAATGTACAGTAATACTGTAATAGCATAAATAAATATGACTGCGCGGCTGAGCCTATATACTTAAGTTTTGAAATTGCTGACGAAATTGTATGTTATTTTCAAGAGCACGTTATTTGAAAATTTGAGACATTAATTTTGCAGTTTTTCATAAAGCGGTTGTGTTATAGTCACATTTAAAACAGAATAGGTTTTGATTTCCAAAAGTGGATTTCTTTTGCGCTTGCTGTTTGTTAAACAAGGAAAAGCGATTTTACAGGAGGTAAAGTTTTTTGTTAACGCCGTTAACACGCGAGCCGGGCCATGGGATGTTCACGCTGTAATTGCACGATAATCGAATTCTGCTAAATTATCATAATCGAATTCTCCCTAAACCGCTCTCATTAAAAGCTTGTACAAACGCTTATATGACGCGTTAATTTTTCTGCTAAGGCTTATACTTTCTACGTATCAGGCTACTCGTACTTTGTATTTTCTTTATTCTGTATACTTAGTCTGCGATCTGCACTGAGTTAAAATACGAGTAACTTTAACCTGTGCAAGCGAGACTACAATTGAACATAAACTGAAATAAGGAAAAATACAAAATTACGACTCACGCCAGACTCTAGTGTAGTGCCGCTGACAGTAAATTTGTATGGATTACTATCGCATCTAATAAGCGCTTGTAGCGCTAACATTACTACCGGTATGTATGTAACGTTAACATTCCCGCTTCCGGACGATCTTGAGCTTGAGCACTAAGTGCGTAAGCATTGAACACTACTCACAGCGCTTAGTGAATTTAAGCATAAAATTTTCGACTTTAAAACTTTATAAATTAATTAGCAAGACAATATTAATTTTTCTCTCGACGTAGTGGTGTAGTATAATATTTTTCTGAAATATATATTTTTAAGTTAACGCAACGCAAAAACGTCTACTGGCCGCGTCAACGAGTTACCGCAAAATGACCGAATTGCTGGAAACCTTATGTTAAATACCCATCGTTTTAAATGTCCGGCATTCTCGTAAGAGCGGCTGAAGCATACAGCTAGCGTGTGTTTGTTCTATTAACATTCTAGCCTGGCACATGCTATAACGCCGTTAACATTTTAGCCGGCACGCGTTATAACGCCGTTAAGTGATTTGGCCCGGTACATGGTGTAGGGCTGCACATGGTACCAAATTCGTGTACAATCTTTAACTTTCGCGCAATTCGAAACCGTTCCTTTGCTTTTTGACATTCTGAAGACAAATGATTTGTATATACAGGCGTAATGACCGTTTATGGGCGCAAAATTCGGTTTCGGGAGTTATGGCTGTTAGAAAATTCCAAAAAGTTTAAATGCATTCAGGAGTACCAAAAGTCTCATTATCAACCAAATGAAGATCGTTTTTACACCGAACCAGAGTGGCACCATTTTTTTTAATTTTAAAATGAATTTTAAAAGTTTGGTTCGGTGTAAAAACGACCTTCTTGGATACCGGTATGTGCATTTGTATCCAAATTTTAGAGAAGATAGCACGATAACGAGACTTCTGGTACACCGAGATGCATTACAACTTTTTGGAATTTTCTAACAGCCATAATTCCCGAACCGGATGTTGCGCGCACAAACGGTTTTCCGGCAGTTTATACATATCATCTGGCTATAAAATGTCATAAAACAAAACAAAAACGTGTTTGGAGTGCACGAAACTAAGTTTTCGCGTTGTACACGAATTTGATACCATGTACCAGACCAAATCCCTTAAGGCTGTGGACAGGAATTAACTCTACTCGCCGGGACGTCCTAAAACAATTGGGCTCCATGTTCAGCGAAAACAAGCGCAGCCGGTGTTGCAATCAAAGTGAGCCTAAATTAAATCGGAGTCACCGAAGTTATTACCATAGTGTAAATTTGTTCGAAGTGGCTATGCGCAGGAGTTTCGTACTGAGGTGCTGTACTGCGCATCGTACGCTACATAGCAACCATAGTAAAGTGCAACCGTACCGTACTTGCATGACAGTGGGTGCGATGTGGTAAGTAAGTAGTAAGTACGCTGGATGACAGCATTGCTTGATGGTATAATTTTTTTTTTACCTTCCCTGAAATTTGTTTGGCCCCTGGGGGCCGGGGGGTGCTCCCATCGCTGTATGATGAAATATCAGGATGCACGAAAAATAATTAGATTTTTGCTACACAGGAATATGTGCATGGCATTGCATGCGTTTCGATGTTTTGTACAAGTTTACAACGCACATTAATGCAAGCCATGTGATTACTGTACTCAGGGTACTGTAAATACTAGAAACATTACTTACTAGCACGCCCGACCGCTGGATTCCTACTGTCGGTAACTACTACTGTATCTAGCAACATACTGTACCCGACTACCAGTACATGCTTTTTTCCCTACGCCAGACTCCGTGGTGCTACTTCATTCAGCTTATACAGTTTTTTTATTGCGCCCCCACTGTAGCAATGGCGAATTTAGAAAGGGTGGCACGGACGCACGCCCCACTCACAATCAGGAATTTTTGAAGAAGTGCGTACTTTAAAAAAATAAAGATGTGGAGTACTGTTATTCTGATAATGCGAAAGCTGGTTTTGCAAAACACTGAAAGAAAAAACCATATTTAGCTGCATACATACTCTAGCGATTTTTGCAATAAAACCGTTTGTTGGCTTCCCGCCCCGCGCGAATGAATATCTGGAGATCTTTACTATACTTTATTTACTCAGTCTAAAATCTTCGTTTGAAATATAGGAGTAAGTTCACCGTATTTCCCATGGTGGGCGCAAATGTTGCAGAATACAGAGTACATACATGTACAAATTTGTATTTACTCCTTTAATTATTCATAAATGGTGTGCTCAAAAAAGTTATGTGCCCGAAAGGAATTATGCTCTGATTTAGCATTTTACGTATATGGAATTTATAGCAATTAAAAATTAAAAACAATTGCAAGCGTCGGCTTTGTTCTTTGGGCTTTCTCCATGATACATCATTCCTGACTTTTAACCTTTACTACATTTACTATTTCTCAAGGAATTTTAGAATAATTTTTGCTGGAAAAACGCTCACTGGCTTCGCTTGATTTCTACTCTAGTGTTTCTGCAGTATTATACATACTTCACCATCCTTTAGGTTTTTGGTTCAAAGTACCTCGCCGAAACGATTTAAATTCGCCTACCGCATTGCGCCACCGCGTGTTGAAGGTGCAGTGGTGAATGATTTTTTTCGTATTTTATTTCAGCCTTTTAACGGAATTTTAAATATGGGTAATGATTCAGAGCATTTACTAATGCTTCTCCGAAACATGAATTGCACCACTCTACGACAGTTGTACCGTGTACAAAAGTTGACAAAGCAGAAAGCTTTGAAATATTTTAGGTCGATGCTGCGTGCACGGAAAAACACGGGTGTTGGTGCACAAAATTCGGATACGGGCGTTGACTCTGCCCACGGGTGTCTACGCGGACGTTGGCTGCGCGCACGACTTTCTAAATTTGAATTTTTTTACGTTTTTTTTTGTTCTCAAACCCCGTGCCCACAGCCAACACCTGTGGGGACCCAAAAAGGTCACCCGTGCACGCAGCGAACACCCGTGTTTACCTGTGCACGCAGCCCTAATGTAATTTTAATACGTGTTCTGTATATTAATTGTCGCGAACCTTTTGAGCAACCTTTGAGTTTAATTTTTCTCTTTTTGTTTCATACATTTAATTTTTTTGAAGTTTTAAATCTGTATTTTTTATGGTGCCTGCTATGCGCTAAGATAATTCCTAGTGCTTAGCACCAGAGCACTTTCGATTTTTTAAATCCTCGCGAGTGTACTGGCTGGTGTTTTCAGCTTATCTGTATGGCTAGAAACTTTACTGCCCTTCAAGAAGTTTTCAGCTGTACAGATAAGCTGCTAACACCAGCTTAGTTGTACGTGTTTAAGAAATTACGAACGTCCTTATTCAAAAAATAAGTCTATCGTGTTTATCGTTCAGTGCTCTTGTGAAATTTGAAAGCGATGGTTCGATTTCAATCAGTCCTACATAACCATTGCAGTAGGACTGTGGGCATGGTTAAAGTGAAGGTGAATTTTCCCATCTGCGTGAAATATCGGCTCGAGGTCACACACGCTTCTGCGCTCGTGTCCATTCATTTCGGCCACCATTCATTTCGGCTGCCATTCATTTCGGCTAACACTGCGAGGACATTTTGCAGTTGAAGTTACAGTAACACCACTACGTTAATGCTACGAGTACTACTACGTTAATGCAACTGTATATAATATTAAATACGTATGGCTGTATTCATACATCGGTATTTATTATTAAAATTATTACGCGACCATACTGATTTTTAGTAATTACCTAAGTACAGTACAATCACTACAATACCACAAATTACTGTACTTTTAACATAATTGTCATTTGTCCTACCACCCGCAATAATACCGCTAGAAGCCTAGTACACAACTTTCGTGCAGTTCGAAATGAGCGGGATAACAAACCTAGCTGTAATGATTGCGCAAGGGCGGCTCCGATGAGTTCGATTTTGGTACATCAGTGTACTGTACTTATGCTCTCATTGACTGCCATATTTGCAATTCGAACTCGCTCGGCAGTTGGACTTCTGTTTCATTTTTTAATACGGATAAAGTCAAAATCAACTTTGCTGTTTTTGTACAACAAAGCGACTTATTAGTGTTAGCGAAAATAATGGGTGAAGTAACGTTTTCTCAGACTAACCGCAAGGGAAAAGTTTTGATTTACAATGGATATGAGTATATTGAATCGTGGAAACGGGCAGATGTGAGAACGGAGCAGTGTCAAAACTGGCGTTGTAGAGAGAAGGACCAGTGTAATGCTCGCCTGCTTTATGTTAATGCAAAAGCCACCGAACGCGACCAACACTCCCACGCTCCGGACGTTGTAAAGGTCAGAGCAAAGTCGGCAAGGCAGGTTTTGAAAGCCCGTGCAGCGACAACACTGGAAAGACCACGGCAGATAATTGACGAAATTCGCGCCGATATTCCGCTTACCGTGGCCGTTAAAATGACATCATACGATGCCCTTGCGCAGACCATTGTACGTCAAAGGAAGGCGGCTGGTATTCCCGTGACACGTGTTAACACTCTCGCAGATATTGATGGGAGCTACTTTTTGAAAGAAAATACGCGTGGGGAGTCGATTCTTATTGCTGACACCGGACGGGAAGATCAGCACAGAATCATTATATTCGGAGACCCTAAATGTGTTGATCACCTTGCGAACGCAGCTGTTTGGCTCAATGACGGCACTTTCAGCGTGAGCCCGCCCATCTTCTCACAGCTGTACACTGTCCACGCGAATGTATGTGGAGCGACAACACCTCTCATATACGGATTGCTGCCTAATTAATGCGAGCTAACATACCGCCGATTTTTCATCATCATTCATGATCTGCTGCTGGGGAAAGGGCGACCGGGTGCGATTGGGCCGGAATATATGCTCATGGATTTCGAGCAGTCCTCAATTATCGCATTTCGAGCTGTTTTTCCGGTGTCAAAATTAAGAGGTACAGAAAAAAACAAGAATAAAAAAATAGCACACTTTAAAAAATAATTTAAAATTAGTGAATAATTGGTTAAAATCATAATCTTAAACCATGTTTTTATCTAAAAAAGTCTCATGAATTTTGAACTTAAATAGAATATTTTTTGAATAGATTTCTAATGAACTGCACTGAACCTCGAATTATTGTAAGGTACGATGGCTAAAAAAAATATTACAATAAATAATAACAAAATAACAAATTTCAACAGCTTTTTCATAAATTTTATTAAATTTTTGTAAAGGTTTTAATCAAATTATAAATTACCGAATAATCATATTTTGGAAATGCAAAAATGCTTGTTTAAACAAATTTTGTCGTTATTGTTTCCGATTTAAGTGCGGCATTATATTTCAGAAAAATCTATTTTACATTTCAGAATTTTAAAAAAACCAGTAATTGCTAATTATGACATATTAATCTTTAAAAATTTGTAATTATGTATTAATAAAGGATTCCAGTAATCATGTCAACAGTTTATCGTAATTTCAGTTACTGACTAATTGTAAAATCATAGTTCCTTGATTTTAAAAAATTTACAGTAATTGAACTATAGCCGAAAATATTATGTCGGTAGTTTTTAAAAATATGAAAGAATTTATAATAATTTGATATATAATGTGATATTTTAATGATATGCAAATATAAATTTTATTAATATATTGATTAATATTAAATATAACGTGTAAAGAAATTTAGAATTTTAGTTGCATTGCAACAGTTTATGGTAATATAGAGTTTTGTAGTTATAAAACAATAAGGTTTCAATTATCAACAATTTACAAAAATTGATCCATAA
Organism: Paramacrobiotus metropolitanus; assembly: GCF_019649055.1. Taxonomy (NCBI): domain Eukaryota; kingdom Metazoa; phylum Tardigrada; class Eutardigrada; order Parachela; family Macrobiotidae; genus Paramacrobiotus; species Paramacrobiotus metropolitanus. The sequence continues at coordinate 4,119 of NW_026570501.1, read as the reverse complement.
ATCAAAAACGTCAGTTTTAGCAATTTTTAAATTATGTTAAATGAATTTAACGAATACTTTAACCCGGTTATGGTTTAGGTTGCAATTTTCATTTTGGGCAAAGCGTTTACCGAAAACTCGTCAATCTTGGGCTGGGGCCTGCGTATGCCACTGATCCAGAATTCAGCTTGTGTTGTCGCATGCTTTTCGCACTTGCCTTTGTCCCAGTCAAAGATGTTCAGCGTGTGCTCGCGGATCTGCTGAAAATACCGGATTTCCCGTTCAAGCATGGCGACGCTTTTATTGATTATTTGCGAACAACCTACATCGGCCACACCGCATTCGTGATTTCAACAAACAAGTGCATTATCACCAAACCGCTATTCCCAGTAGAATTCTGGAATTGCTGGGATCGGCTGGAAAACGATATTCATCGCACAACGAATCGGCTTGAAGCGTGGCACCACGCTTTTTCGGATGTAGTGAACAGAGATCATCCCGGCATCTATACTTTTCATGACCTTTTGGCAAGAGAAATCACCCACCAGCAAACAGAGGTTGCGTTGCGAATGGCAGGTGCTGAACCGAGGCAGAAGAAAAAATATGTTGAGGTCACCAAGCGACTTAAAAATATCGCTTCCAGCTACGGCCAAATGGACAGTGCGGATTACCTAAGAGCGGTGGCTACGAATCTGGAGATCATGTTAGAAAAACGTACTGAACCACTGTAATTAATTCATCACTTGCTCGGTTTCATATCATGTGCGCGTTTTTTTCTCATGATATTATTGCGGGTTTCGTTTATTATGCGTTAACGTTGTTGTGCGCCGAAAATTCGAAGCGAATCTAGTTTCGGTACAGCCAATCTTATACGGTACGTTTGGCAATGTTATGCATTTATCCTATATTAAGTTTTTTCGGGAATATTGTAGTTTTTGCTTTGTTATTTGTGGGCATCGGTTGGGCTGTGTAGTAAGTACTACTATGTTTGTGCGGTATCACTTTACTATTACGGATAAAATAACTCGCTACTAAGTAAGTACGTTAATGCTGTCTTGAAATCAACCTGCCAGTATCTATTATTTTGAAGATTGAATTGTCCGCTTTAGTGGTTGACGTGCATGTACTTAACTGTACACGATGACTGTAAAAAATAAACAAATCGAATTGTAATCGGTTCAGCTAGTGCCGAAATGTATGGTAAAATAAATGTAATCGTAGCCGAAATGAATAATAGCCGAAACGAATGGCAGCCGAAATGAATGGCAGCCGAAATGAATGGCAGCCGAAATGAATGGTGGCCGAAATGAATGGTGGCCGAAATGATAGGGTGCCTCTGCGCTAGGCAGCCACGTCCCTCGGTTCGTTGTGCGTTTTAAGTACAAGTCTATGGGAGATAAAAGTTGTTTCAGGGCAATCTCGATCACCGATGACGCAAAATATTTTTCCTAACTCGTAACAGTTACATTTTGGGCCACTCAGTAGTTTAAAAATAACCCCGGGCTAAAATATTCTTTGGGGAATTTTTTAAGCAGACTGATATAAACACTCGTTGGTACTATAAAGTTTATAGTACTAACGAGTGTTTATAGCAGTCTGCTTAAAAAATTCGTTAACTTAGCTTATAGTGGTGGAGGTCAGTTATATTTGGGTAACCTTAGCGCGACAGGTAACGGTAAAACGCGTAGAAAATGTGACGTAACAGCGCGTAAGCAAGTAAACATTCTGATTCGTAATCGCAAAATCTGTGATGGGTTTTCAGCTTACTTGTCCGCGTAAGCGTTGCGCTTCGACGTCGAAGCACAACCATTACAGTACCCGAAACTACTTACGCACATGACTCACACCGATCACCAAATTTTTTGAATTTCGGAAGAATTCCTACTGTACTCGTAGTTGTTGGCTTACCGTACACTTGCGGAATTATTTCTCCTTAAAAGTTGTGTTGTTTACGTTTTTTTATGTGTTTATGCCATCAGAATATCGAGATCACATTGCTGAACACCAGCGCTGTAGATCGTAATTATTTCTTGATCATGTACTCTGCCTTTATGAAATCTCCTAAGAAGACGTCTCCCGCGAAGAAGAAGCGACGACCCATAAAACCAAAGCTTGAGGTGGCTAATGGAGACCCGCTGCAACTTAACTCAGGCAGATGTCTCCGTTTTCTCGTCGGTGCCATACCAGAAAGACAACAAAAGATGATATTTTGCTGCACACTCGTAATCGATAATTGATTCCAAATAGATTACTGTTTTTCGTATCGAAAAAAGATTCATTCTATAGCCTGTACCAGCATGAAACGTATCTTTTTTACACTTTGGAAAGCTACGGCAGTTGGTTTACGGCAGTTGTCATGGAAATACTTGCATCCAAATGATCCAACTACTGTACATCACTACATGCACTGCTCTGTAACTTGGTGAATTGGTAAAGTACTCGTATGCTAACCTGGGCAGCGTCACCGGCTCCCCTCTCAGAAAAATTTTATTTTTTGCAGGAGACAGAGTAACAATAGGGTATGCCTAAAAAACAGTTTCATCTGCTATGGTCAGTAGGGCGCGGCCAAACTAAATTTAAAAGTTGAAGATTTGTATGTTGTAGAACTTCTACAAATAGCTACAGCCAATGCTTTGTTTCGTATTCGTAATACCAACCACTTCATACGCTATCGTACGAGGCCTACAGGCTACAGTTTGTGTGTCCAATATTCTCCGTTTTTGTTTCTGAACCACCTGTAGACGGTAGTGGTACGAGTAATTAACTAATTTTTGAGAGATAAATCTGCAGGTCTTATACTTCCATTTTAATGCGCACTGTCAGTTTTTAGCACTTACAGATACTGCTAGCACAAAAATCGAAATACAGATCTACCTATCTGTAAACATAAAATACAAAATAACTAGCTGCCTTTCTAGTAATAATTTACTGAACAAATAATAATTATCTAGCTCGTTTCAGAAACGGAGACTCGTACAGAGAATACCGAGCGCACATAAGGCGCCATCCATAAATTACGTCACGCAAGTAGGGGGAGGGGGAGGTCCTGAAAGCGTTACTGTTTGTTACGAGGGGGAGGGAGGCTTTAAAAATTTGTTACGATGATGACGTCAACATGCTATATCGATGGAGGGGTTCAAATTTTGTTACGTAACGCTCAGGGGAGGGGATCTCAGTTTGTTAGCATTGGTGACACAGGGGGAGGGGGGTATCAAAATGTCCAATTTTTTGCGTGACGTAATTTATGGATGGCGCCTAAGCCTTTTACGATAGGGTACGAAGTACTGTACGTACTTAGAGTACGAAGCAATGCTTTGACTACAGATACAGGCTGTAACATAGCAGATCTTTAACTTTTAAATTTTGTTTGGCCGCGCCCTACTGACAATAAGGCAATGTCCATGTTCAGATTTACGTTTCTTAAATCTTTTCTTTGTGTCTGGCCTGTGCTGTACAACCTGTTAAGGAGCCACTCCTGCTGCATACCTGTAAGTGTAATCGCTGTAGTGGGGCCTTTTTGGGACAAACAAGATCTGGAGAATCGCTTGTACGTTCGACCGTGAAAGTTTCATCTTTATCTGCTTCTGAAGTCGAACAAAATTTGACCGGTTGCCATGGTTAGGCCCTAAGGTGTTTTCTTGTCGGCTCGGACGTGACTGAAATTAAATCCCTAATTGTAGTTTGTAATGTATGTATGCTTGCAGGAACATTATATTGACTGGAGATATTACCTGTTGTGTAAACTCCGTCAGTTAGTTGGCTAGCCAGAAAGCTTTTTTAACAAGACGCATCAGAAACACAACACTAACATCCGTTGCAGACGCACGCGAGCACATAAAGCAGACGAAATTGCTGTATGATAAAAAAGTTGAAGACGCTTAGTCCTGCCTTTAACGCATACTGCAGCTTCTTACAGTACAGCGCAGAATAACTTTGGAAATGACTAGATGTACAATTTTTTAAACAATGCGCTTCTTCACGGAAGTAATTACTATGATTATTTTAGAGCACTTGGTCTACTATCGCTACGCAACCGTTCGTCTAAATTCATTAGTGGTCCACGAACTAGCCAATCAAACAGTTATGGTATTTAATAACTGTGGTGTATGTACTACTCCAAAGTGTACCTGCCACTACAGA
>NW_026570500.1:0-95618 GCF_019649055.1 Paramacrobiotus metropolitanus | reverse complement strand
CCAAGCAAGCACGCTTGAGTACACGGCACGGAAGTGGATCGCATCCACACCTCCAGAAAAGATCAGACATCGATCGACTCGGAAACGATGCAGGATTTGATAACACAAATCGTCCTGCCGCGACCACGTTAACTCCGAAAATCAGATGTCGCGATCGCACCATAAGCTCGAACGGAAGCGATGGAGAAGGCTGAGGCCACTGCTTGCTGCGCAACAGCGCCGCATTGAACACTTGGAGAGTCATCTCAGAGGTCCGACAGCCATGTCGGTACGACTTGAAGATCGAACGACTCCGAAGTACACTGGCAACGTCCGTGGAATCGGTCTTCGAACTGAAGAGACGCCTGCCGTGGAAAAAGACCTGGCTGACACACAAACAGCCTTGGTCGAATCGAACTGGCAGGGACGTTCCACCAACAGCAAACAGGCCAATGAAGAGGCCGAAGTGTACGGAACGAGGTCGACAGATGCATTGTCCCTCGAAATGGAAACTCTCCTGGTCAGGGCAGGACGACAGCTAATGGCTCACGGCAGCAACCTGCCTCACCTGACCGAAGTAGAGCCACCAACGACCTGGAACAAGCAAACGCCCAACTGGCCGACCAGGTCTACGGACTTAATGATGCGCTGAAGGAGGAACAGCAGCTCGAGCACAGCTGGAACACAGCCTGGCAGAAGCCCAGAAGGTGTACGAAGCGCAACAGAACCGCATCGCACACTGAAGTCGCGAAACACCTGTACAACTACGGTCTGGACGCGGATAAATATATCGATGACTTAAATCGATATATTGACGAGCAGAAACACCTGGAACAATCCAGGACGGAGCCTCCATCCTACAGGACTTCGATGGCAGCAGTTTCCTTTGAACCGTCGCAAACAGTCCGAGATATCCTGTGGGACAAACCCAAAGGAGAAGAAGGAACAGAACTTCTTCGTGGGCGTGGTGACCAACCCGCTCATCGGAACTCCTCCGCAGCAGCAGCCTCTGCCCCGTCCAGAACCGGAACGGAATACGTCGACTGCGGCACCACATGTGCCAACGTCAAAGCCGACAACGACGACAGCCACAGGTACCACTAGTACCGTATGCAACACACATCGATGCATGCGCCAGCGCCACACGTCCCACCCGAATGGACCAGCGCCTAATCAATGGGGCGCAGGACGCACTGAGCGAACAAGCTCACATCCCAACATGGATGACTTCGGCCGCTTGACGATAAGCGACTCCGATTACCGGCGCGAACAGGCTAGGTCATACAATAACGACCTACCTCCAGGAGGACGACGGACAACCAGATGGAACGCCCTCCACCGATTACCACAAGACTCGCAGAACGTGCCTCGGTTCCGACCAACAGAAGGTCAGCACCACCGAGAAGGCCGTTCAGAAGTCAGCATGGAAGGGTGAACGACCTTCCACCGGATTCTACCAGCAGCCACAACATTTGAGCACTGTCAGCTCCTCAGCCGGAATTGCCCGGCTGGATGCCCAGACCAACAGGTCAGGGATATCAAGATCAACAGGGTCAGGGATATCCACAACAACAGAACTACGGATATCGGACCAACAGAATCAGTATTACCCAGACCAACAAGGTCGGGGATACCATGCGGATCAAGGTTGGGAAGCAAACCTCCCCACCACCTATGCCGCGGACGCCCAACAAGCGGCTACATTCCAGAACAATGATACGCGTATGTGCCCGCGGACGCACACCCGTCGATTCTACGCGGAAGCACAGGAATGGCATGAATCGGACCACATTCATGACCGACCTCATCTCACGACTCGAAGGCCAGCCGCCCAATGGCACCAGGACACAGCCGGAGCCGAACTGACGGAGATGGCCAGTCAACGTGGTTGACTAAATTGGCGGTTCGGAGATAACAAGGAAATTAACGCCGTAACCGCCATGGCTAGTACCGTTTCGGACATCACGGACCAGATGGCACTTTCCATCTGAAGGACAATACGAACCCAAGCTACGAAGCCTTGGAGATTCGTATGCGACCGGTAGAACTGCGTGACTACATACGTCAGTTCGTGAACGGAAAGGAGATGTACGATGTGGTGAAGGGATCACGGGATACGATATGCCCGGGTCCGAGCAACAACGCCGACACAGCTCACGCAGGCACCAGTACAAACAGTGTACCAGCCGTACATGATGCCGGGATATCAAAGCCCATCGGCAACATACGTGCAACCGACCACACCGATAACGCCACCAGCGCAAATGATGCCGGTCCAGCAACCGACCTGGGCAGGAGTGGCAGCTGTCAACAGCACCCCAACCAGCAGCCGGAGCCCCAGTAAACAACTACGGAGGCCAAAGTCCTGGCTCTGGGCAACCAGAACAACGGGAGTTCTGGGTACAACCAAAACCAGGGATACTCCGCATACGGTCAGAATCCAACACAAGGATTCGGCGGCAGGCTACGGTCGCGGAAGGACGTGGCGAAATCGCGGCCGCGGTAACTTTAACCGCGGCGGAGGCGAAACCAACAGGGTAACCGACCTTCCCAAGCACAACAAGGTGCTCGGCAGTTTACGACTTATGCGGATAAGATGGAACAACTGTTCCTCCAGTGGACGCTGGCGGACAGCTTTACTTGCCACTTCTGCAAGTTCGGGAACCATCCCCAGGCACGCTGCGCGTTCATCGGCACTCGGTACAAGACAACCCGAATCGCCGTTGGTACGAGGATTGGCATACGCGATACCTGACGGGAGGACCGTTGGGTTCAGTAGCGAATTCGGCACAGATCGTGCCACCCCCGCGCCAACGCCAACAAGGAGGAGGCTCGGGCGGTGCTGGTAACGGAAACCAGCAGGCCGGCTCAGGAAATGGGTCGGGCGGAAACCACGGGAATAGCGGGAATAGGTCAACAGGGATCTCCGGAACAGCGACAAATGCTACCGCCACATCAGCCCTTTGGCTCGCCGTCACCCAACAATGGGCCGGCTCGGGGGAACTCCTCGAAACGCCTAAGGTCGATGAGCCCCGGTGACTCATTCGACCTGCGACATCCTGAACCACCGGACAAGGATAACACTACTAACCAACTTCACTTTAACCGGAGAATCGCCCATACCCACAACAGAAGGGAAGTCATCCAACGGATGATGCCTTGGTCAGACAACTAGGTCTGGACCATAACAGCACGAAGAAGATTCGTCAACGCATTGATGGCTTCAACAGAAGAAGCCACAACGGCCAGAACAATGGCAGAACGACTCGGAATTTTTGTCAACAATGGCAAAATTGAGATCCGGACGAACGCAACGAATGCCCGACTTACCCGACCCAGCGCATCAACTCGGCGTTGGAACGTCGGAGGCCGGAACGCAGGGATTGCCCGAACGGCCGACCCAATACCTCAACTTGGCATTGGTACGTCGGAGGTCGGAACGCAAGAAATGCCCGACCTACGTAGCACAAACAACGTGACTGCCGCCCGCCGCAGAAAGTGACGCAGGACGGACCGGCCACGGAACTGGACCGGACTGCCGGTGAGAAGAAACTCAACCGAGCAGCCCAGACAAGGCCAAGACGCGGAGGACCGGGACGCCGATTCACGCAAAGGGCAACAGAAACTTCCCAATGTATCATCCGGACGCGCAACGGATAGATACGCTGCAACAATGGCAGCTATCGACCTCACCGAAGAATCGGAAGGAGAAGTCGAAATATGGGAAACATTCCTCTGGAAGCACAGGCACCCGCTCACTGGCTGCAGCAGGAGTCGGACCTCTCAGCAACAACCTCAACCGGCTAGAACAGTAGCCGGATCTCGGACGTTCGTCAACCTTGACTACATATGGTCGCAAGTGAGGCCAACGGAAACCTCGATAGGAGAACGGATACGAGAACAAACACGACGGTTCGAAACTCCCACCGACGTGCTGAGGACGGAGTAGCTAACCGACCTCAGGTACATGAAGTGGTCGCAACCGAAGTGGAACCAATCCAAGGTACGCTGACGCCAACAGAAGGCGGATCAGCCTCAATTCCCGTTACACCGACAGTACGGGAAGTGACCTTCGAAAAAGGGACCACAAGAAACCGAAGACGGTCAGAGCCTGGACACGCAATCCAGATCGGACCGACGCCCACCGTAGCGATGCTCGACACAGGAGCAGAGACTTCGCTGATCGAACAACGATTTTGCGAACAAAACGACCTGCCAATGCAACCTCTTGGCCATTACACTCGGATACTTGGCGTAGGCGGACAAGTTGCCTTCACCGTAACCACTGCTGCACCGTACCGGTAACGCTGCAGGGATTTACGAGCCATCATACATTCCACGTTCAACCGAACAACGCGGATATCCCAGTGTTACTTGGATGTGATTACCTTCATTCCAAGTTCACCTTCGTGTTAACGCCCATTCTAATCCGGAACGACCTGGAGGATGACGGTAGTACAGTCTATCCCGATACCAGAGGCATCGGGCACGGTAATAACTGAAGCGAGGATAAGTCGGCTTGATCACCCGTCAAACCCCCCGCCTAACATTTGCCGTGACTGCCGGGATACTAACCGGACTCTGATCGAGGAAATGCAACTGCACAACGCCATTGAAGCGTACGAAGAAAGGATACGGACTGGAAAACTACGTCCGAAGAAACGCATACTGAAGACGGTAGTAAAGTCTATCCCGATACCAGAGGCATCCGCAACGGAAGCGGATGCCATCTTAGAAGTCCAACAAAAGTACCGGACTTGGTTTACGGGAACACAACACTTTCTCGACCGACGGACGTTGGAGATGATGGCCACTCTCCAACAGAACGGAGCGGTGACTACGGACCAGATACAGGAAGCACAACGGACATGCGAACCTGTATTAGCTCTCGCCGAAGACATCGACGATGAAGCTTGGGAATGGGAAGACGAACGAGTCCCAATTCACCGGCAGTACATGGAATACGGACTTCCAGTACCACGCCCTCTGGAGATACCCTGCCAAGAACTAGGCGGAGCACTCTTCAGTTATATGCGACAAGTACAGTTGTACGGAGAATCGACTACAACTGCGTTTTGGAAACGGTACGGCGAGGACACCTCAATAACAAGGAAGATCCCCGACCCGTTACCGCCAATCATGGAACACTTTCCGAAGGAAGTCAAATTCGTCAACGACCTGAAGAAGCCAACTGAGCACACGCAAATTGGCGAAATTGACCGACCTGATCGCTGCATAATTTGCAACGATAATATTGATGGAGTCGTCCGGACGCTGAAGACGCACCATGACTTGACTTGGATTGACGGCAGACCGTCGTCACCAGCCCCTCCGCAACCAGAACGGAAGGTAAACTCAAGCCGGAAGACCAAGTCGGTAGTTAACCAATGGCTGAGCAACATAAGCTCACAGCCATCCGACCTGGAGAAACAGGACGAAGAGAGTCGACCGACCCAACCGAAGGAAACGGCCGACCAGGGTGCACCGACCACAGAAGTCGGACATGGTAACACACCTGACGTCAACCCTGAGGATGAACAAGAATCCGAGGAATATAACTCGGACGCCTCGGACGTACAAAGTTCGAGCGATTCACCGGACACAGATTCCGATAACCAACCTTCGGAAGAATCCGAGGAAGAGGATGATGACGAAGAATTCGACCTGTCAGTACGAAACTGCAGGTCGGATAAACCCCGGAAGGATGACTCGGATGACTCATCCGAGGAGGACGAAGAACCGACCTATGACGTCCGGCTGACAAAAGCCTTGCGGTCCATCATCCTCACTGAATTCATAGTCGACCCTCCCCCGGAACAAACCGGACAGGAAAAGCCAGTCGATGTCGAACAACAAGCGGAACTTGAACAACTTCAAATTTTACGGGAATTTGGAGGAGGCCAACCAGAGGAATACGACCTCCGACCTCCAACCATAGTAACCCAGCAGTTGTCAACCGAACAACCGACTTCGGTTAACTTAACTGACCAACAGAAGTCGGAGCAACCGCGCCCACAGAAGGTCCGGATTGCAAAAGTTAACTCGATTACGGAGCTGAACTTGGGCAACAAGCACCCACAAGTTCACCATTTGGCATTGGACCCGTTCATCGACTCGAAGCCGCTAGACCGACAGGTGGTCTTCAATAGCGAGCGAGTCTCTCTTCCACCATATTCAACGTGCTCTATCAAGGTACGGACGGCCAAACCAATGGACCCGATGAGACCCATCTACTTCTACACTTTACGGCGGAAGCACCGACCTATCCGACCGATAGAAGCTAAGATTGAGATCCGACCTCAGATAGGCGCGGCCTGGATAAACATCCAGAACATGACACACCAACCAAGGATCTTGAAGAAAGGCATAAAACTCGGCCATATGCAATACAGCGACATGTTCGAACCGGACATCGACAACCAGTACGTCGAATGGGAACTTCCACTTGGGATTGCCAAGACTTGGCCACCCAAGCCCGAACCAAAGCCATCGCCGAAATTCGAAATTTTCGAGGCTACAGGAGTCAGAGCTCAACGGAAAGTGAAACTCCTACCTCGGGCGATAACCCAAGTACACGTCGTAATGGATGTCGCAGTAGCCACCGGACAGAAACTCATGTACCTTGGTGGATCCGACCCCCAAAAAGACGGAGTCGAAATGATGGATGGCGTAACCAAACATGATGGGAGACGATTTACCATCATGGTAGCCAACCACACCCACCGCGAGGTCACCTTACGAAAAGGTGCACCCATGGGTCGAGTCGAACCGTTCCAAATGATGACGGACGACCAGAGAATCGAAGAAGCAAGAATACGCTCGGCTCAAGTAGAGGAAGAAGACGCGGAATCCCAGGAGGAGCGACGAAGAATCATCGACTCCATGAACTTCGGTAAGAACTTAACCGATGAGCAACTTGCCCAACTCAAGGCAGTTGCCTGGGAATACCGAACCGTCTTCCCGACCTCGAAGAAACCATACGGAGATGTCAAAGGTGTAACACACACCATCGACGTCCAAGGTGCACAGCCGATTAAGATGAACCCTACCAGAACAAGCTGGAAAGGACGGGAATTCATCCAAAAACATGTACAGGAGATGCTCGACCAAGGAGTCATCGAACCTTCATCGGCTGCATGGAGCTTCCCCGTCGTCTTAGCCGCGAAACGGAACGGAGACGGCACGGTTGGAACTCGTTTCTGCATCAACTACATAAAGTTGAATGCAGTAACAAAGAAGAATAATTACCCGTTACCGAACCCGGACGAGTTACTGGACCAGTGCGCCGGAATGGAGTACTACGGTAAAGTAGACTGTCAGTCCGGATTCTGGCAAATTCCCATGGATGAAAACTCAAAGGACTACACAACCTTCGTAACACCGGAGGGAATGTGGAGATTTAACCGTATGCCATTTGGAGTCTGCAACGGACCAGCGACCTTCCAGATGCATATGGATAAGATCACGGCATCAGCCCGGAAGAAAGGCGTGTTCGCATACATCGACGACATCATCTTCTTCGGTAAAACATTCGAAGATTTCGTCGAGGCTTTCCGAGCGACCCTCGAATGCCTCAGAGATGCCGGATTCACCATTAAGCCCTCCAAATGCGAGGTCGGAACGGATAAAATGCTGTTCCTCGGACACGTCCTCAGCAAAGACGGAGTTCAAACCGACGATGAAAAAGTCGCAGCCATAGCTCAACATGACTACCCGAAGACGGAACGCCAACTGAGGTCGTTCCTGGGTCTGGCTAACTACTACCGTAAGTTCATCCGAGGATACGCCCAGAAGACATCGAAGATGTACGAGCTCCTACGGAAGGACCAGAACATCAAAAAGGATTGGACGGAGGCCCACACGGCTGAGTTCAACGAAATCAAGAAGGCGTTAACAGAAGCGCCGGTACTGGCGAAGTTCGACCCGACGAAAGAGACCGTCATCGAATGTGACGCAAGCGGAGCCGGACTTGGCGCGGTGTTATCCCAGGACGGACATCCGATCGCCTATGCCAGCAGAGTCTTACACGGACCTGAACTCAACTATGGAGTTACAGAATGGGAATGTTTGGCCGTGGTATGGGCAGTGCAAAAATTTAAGCACTACATCGACCATGGACCTTTCACCGTACAAACGGACCATCGAGCACTGCAGAACCTGCTCAGATGCGAGTCAAACCGACCTGGCATCAACCCTCGACTAACACGATGGGCACTGGCTTTGCAAGGACGGGACATAACCATCAAGTATAAGCCAGGAGTTTTCTGTGACAATGCGGACGCCTTGTCGAGGTGGCCACTCGAGCGGAGTGATGACAAAGATCCACACGAAGAGTTGGATCAGGTGCCTAACTTTGAAGACTTTAAGGACGAAATTAAAGTCTGTACCATACGGACCTTACGACGTCTAAAGGACAACGCTTACAGGAAAAAGAAGAGGGATGAGAAGGAACCACCGGAGATTCCACTTCCACCACCTCTTCCCGGATGTAACGTCATTTCGGACTGGGATGACCTAAGTACCACAGAAGTACGGGTCGTCAACGTACCAGCTCCGAAGACGCCGGACCTCAACACACAGGAACCGACCATCCGGACCGCAAACACAGCGGAAGAGCCGGACGAGTTGAGCCCACATGGCGAGACACTCGTACCGCCCGCGTCAACAAACGCGGAATTGCGCAAAGCACAGCTGCGAGACCCGCACTTACGGAAAATTATCGATGAACTGGAGAACCTGGATAAACTCGACTACAAGTCGAAGTACACCGAGCACTACCAGATGGCTCAAGGACTCCTGTATCGATTGAAGGTAATAAACGACAAGCTGGAACGATGCTTCGTCGTACCTCTCTTCATGCGAACCAACATCATACGTTCGCTACACGATGGGAAAACCGGAAACCACTTCGGACGCGATAAAACCGTAGAAGCATTGAAGTTGCGCTACTACTGGGAACGGATGTCAACCGATGTGTTTGAATACATTCGGAAATGCCGACAGTGCATTTTGGCCAACAAGGTCCGACGTCCCCCACCGGGTAAACTCCAAAAGATGGAAGTTGGTGAAGCTTGGTATCGCATCTACGCGGACTTCAAGGGACCTTTACCTCGAACGCGGACGAAAGGATACCAATACATCGCAGTGGTAACCGACCAGCTGAAGAAGTTCACCATCGCCCGGGCAACCAAAACAAACACCGCGAAGGAATTTTAAAAGTTCTTTGTGGAAGATGTCCTGCTGAAGTACGGAATGCCGACCTTCATCCACTCGGACCGAGGGACGCACTTTACGGCGAAAACATTCGCTAAAGTTGCGAGGATTTTCGGCATCCAACATACGCTTGGAACAGCCTATCATCCGGAAGGTCAAGGACAAGTCGAACGGCAAATGCAGACGATATGGGACGGAATACGAAAGTTCTGCAACATAAAGGACGGACACCGTTGGCACAGAGCCTTACCATATGTCGTCTGCGGGATGAACAGAGCAGTCCATGCCTCGACCAAATTTTCACCTTAACATATGCTGTATGGTCGGGAAATGACCATGCCACAGGACTTAGTGGCCGGGACGAATGCACCGGAACAGTATACGGATAAGGAGCACTACATTAGGCGGATTAAAGAACGACTTCAGATGGCTCACGAAATTGCGCGCATCAACATTGATGAAGCCTTCGAACGGAGCGCTGAAATTTACAATAAGAAGAAGTCGTCACCGACCTTCAAACCACGGGATAAGGTAACGGTGGAATTCCCAACTAAGGACCCCGCCAGGATGGAACGATACGACGGAGAGTGGACGGTCATCAGTTACGTTGGCCCAAACAACCTGCTACTCCGAAGTGAGGACGGACGTGAAGACACCGTAGCCGTCGACCGAGTGAAACACTTCCCAGCCGACGCACGTCGACCAGTAACTCGGTCATCGGGTCAGAAGAAGCCGGATAATGACCTGGGAACCGACCCCACAGAAGGGAAGGCGACCAGTAAGTCAACTAAAAAGCCTGAAGTAACCATCGAGCAGTCGGAGAAATCGGACTTAACAGACCAACCCGAAGTAACGGTTAAGAAAAGAGGTCGAGGTCGACCTCGGAAGAAACCGCCGATGGACTTCGAGACACCAGCCCTGCAGGAACTGCAGAAGCAAAATGTGATACCGGATGAACCAGCTGAACCGACCTCGGAGAAGCCTAAGGAGTCGGACAACAAGTCCGAAGAACCAGTTCAGCCATCCAACCAACCTACGGAAGAATCCAAGAGGTCGGTGACTAAACCGGCAAGGAAGAAGAAGTCGAATAAGACGACCGACCAGGCGGCACCGACCACAGAAGTCGAAGTAGCCGACCCGGCAGTCGCACCGACGAAGCCAAAACGGACTTACAAGAAAAGGACGGTTAAATCAACCGACCCGGCGGCACCGACCACGGAAGTCGAAGTGACCGACCAGGAGGTCGGACCACACAAGCCGAAACGGAAAATTGGAACGGTTAAGAAACCCAAGCTGACAGCACAACAAGTGCTGGTGGAAACTGAAGTCGCTGAAGACGAAGCTCACAAGGAGATCCTCGATAGAATTTCGGAAGTACGAGCGGACTCGGAGAAACCAGTCAAAACAACAAAATCAAAGACACCTAAACAAGCAGTCACAACAGAACAGACTCAGTCATAGGGCCATAGGCGTAACTTAGAATAAGTTATAGTCATAGGTAGCTTAACAGTAGCTAGGTATAGGCCGACCTTTGGTGTCGAAATGGAACCTCTTCAGTTGACCGGAACATCTTCAGTTGAATTTACGGGAGTTGGTAGAATTCTAACGCGCCGTATTCCTCTCCTTAACAGCAGACAACAATGTCGGGCCGACAACGCAACGACCCACCTTCTAGCGGATCCAACAGCGGACGCAGTGGTAGCGGCTCGAACCGGTCGCACCCTTATTCGCAACCATACTCGTCTCACCATCGCTCAACTTCGCGATCGGATAATTCGCGGTCGGCAACGAACACACCGCTGCCGCAGGTACATAACCCGCATGCTAACGATACAGCTAATGTCTTAGCAGGTTTAACGGTCGGGCCAGAACGAAGCCCACAATATCGACCAGTACCACCGCAGCATCTGCCACCGAACACTGGATTTACGACTGGCGGACTTCTCGTCAACTATGGCGCGAATGGGAACCAATCCGCCACGGTAACTGCGGGCGACCCACTCGGTCAAGCGCAACCTTACCGATGGTCGGCACCAACAACAATGGTTGGTCCGACCTATCCAGTGCCCACGTTAGTGCCTGGAATGGTGAACGTACCACCGCCGATTTTCACAACGCCCACTTTGGCGTCGAGCCAGCCGACATGGGCTGGACCGGTAACTCGATACGTGCCAGTGTCGGGAGGAATGGGAACGATAACTCCGACGTCACCAACGCGATTCGGAACGTTCAGCGCGATAGGGCCAAACAATACCCTATCACCTCCCCGACTTGGAACATTCAGTATCGCGGGAGTGGTACCACCTTTACCGCTTACGGGACCAGTCTCACCGACTCACATCGGACTCCCGGGACAACCGATTCCATGGGGGAATCCACAAGTGGCACAGTACTTGATTCAGTCGCTTAACCAGCACTTGAGTCAGTACGGAGGACAGGCCCCACATGGGACTGTACTGGCGACGACCACACAAGTCGTACCGCCGCGACCTCCTCCGCCACCACCGACTGAACTTCCCACACCGACCTCTACGCAAAGTAGGTCGATACCAACGGGAGAGTTACGGAAACTCGACCAAATCGCTCGTGACCAGGCGCGCGACTTAACGCACCAGTTGTCGACAATTACACCGACAACTCCTGGTTACCTGGACAGAAGGGTGGAAATCCTGGATCGAATTTCCGGACTCCAGACCTTCATTAACGACAACACGAATATATTCGCGATTCGGAACCAACGAGCGGCCCAACCGACGTCCGCCTCCACAGCTCAACCGTCATCGACAACGACCACGCAAGTCGTTACGTCGATGCCTCCACCACAGGAACCGACCTCGTCTACCACACAGCCTGGTAGTCGGACATCCTTCGCGGAGGCCATGGAACGCCGAAAGCGGAGAGACGCTGAGCTGAAGCGATCAAAGTTGGAGGAACTCCGACAACAACGAGAAGATGCGTGGAACGAAACGGTTGAACTCAGACAGACGCTACATAAGCTGTCTACTGAACAACCCGACAACCATGCCGCATGGAAAGAGGTCATGGACCAACTAATTGGTTGGGACCACTACATGAGGGATATGGACGAACAAATCGAGAAAGAGGGAACACCACCTCCGGAACTCTCAATCGTCCCCCCGACTCAGCAGATACAACCGGTTCAGCCGAGTCCGACCTCACCAGCTACGGTGCCCAATATGCCGAACGTGCAACCTCAACCAGCACCGAACCCACCGGCCCAACAGGAGGCGGTAGTAGATCCGGTTATACAGGAACTACAGTACCTCCAGCGGGTATCAGACATAATGATGACCCGAATGGAGGCGGTCGGACAAGATCGGAGGCTCGAACTGCACGAGTCAACCCGACTGGGAAGGGACTCCCAAGATATTAAGAAAACCAATGCCCAGATCCAACACGTGATCAAGAACGGCATCCCCAAGGAACAACTGCCCTTAGCGACCTTCCACCAGAAGATAGCTCACCTTCGGCAGTTAATGGACCAGTACCCCAGTATTCCCAAAACTTAGAAGCGTCAGAAGGGCGATCCGAACAACTACGGATACCCGACCCTGTGGCCATCGCTTCCACGCTGAACGAGGCCAGACGACTTCGCCAGGTATGGACCATGGATGAACACATAATGGACTTGTCGTGAATTACTAGTTTATTGGCGAGCTCGCTATCGCATACTGACTCAGCATATCGAACTGCATCAGCTGACAATACATAAACATAACAGTCGTTGCTACGTGCTACATCTCCCCCAGTGGGTTGCCCACTCATAAAACCATCAACAAAATAAAAAAGAAATATTACATTTCATTTATCAACAGTTTTGGGGCTTTTCCGGCGTTCGTTCTTCCAGTTCTGCGTAATTCCTCCGGTGGCTGTGCAGGCTTCGCAGCTTTCGGTGGTTTCACCTTACCGGATGGTAGAACTGTCGGCTGTACCTTTGGCGGCGCGACTGGTGCCGTCAGCGTCAGTTCCTGTGTGATGGGCGGAAAGTTGGCTTCACTTCCGGCTGTACCATCACCTCGGGCTGTGGTTTAACCTCCGATTGCGGCTGCGTTGGTGACGTCGGCGTGCGCGCTCTGGCAGGCGAGACCGTCTTCTCCATTACTTTCGTCGGAGGAAATGTTACCGATGTCTCCACGGCCGTTTGACCATTCCCGGTATCTGCTTCCGTGTGTTCCGGCGTCTCCAACCAAAATCGAGGGCGTATTTGGTTTGCATGTCGCCTCCACAGCAGATCGCTCACTTGCACCTCCCAAATCAGCCGGCTTTCGCGCTTAATCAGCTTGCCACTGATCCAGTCCACTGCACGGCTTGGGCGATAGTCTCGCACCAGGACCAAATCACCCAACCGGAAGTCTTTCTTCCTTGTGTGCTGGTCGAAGTTTCGGCGGTGGCGCTCCCTGTTCTTTTCTGCCGTGGTCAGCAGCACAGGGACTAGCAGATCCAGCGTCGAGCGCATCTTCCGACCCAGAAACAGCTCGGCTGGCGTTTTCCCAGTCGTTGCGTGAGGCGCGTTACGGTAGCGCCAGAGGAACTCCCTCAGCGCAACCGGCAGGCGCTTTTGGTCGGCCATGAGCTTGGAGACGCCGTCCTTCACCGTCTGGACGTAGCGTTCCGCTTGGCCATTCGATTGGGGATGTCCCGGTGGCGTCCGAAAATGCCTAATGCCGTATTGCTGGCAGAATTCGCTGAACTGCTCGGACGTGAACTGTGTGCCGTTGTCTGACACTATCTCAGTACATGGCCCGTAGTGGCTGAACATGTCCAGCAAAGCCTCAATCACTGCGTCCGTGGTTGCATGTCGCATCGAGACCACTTCCGGCCACTTGGACATGCCGTCGACCACGACGAACAACATCGTGCCATGGAACGGTCCGGCGAAGTCAACATGGAGTCGTCTCCATGGTCCGACGGGCACTGGCCACTGTGACAGCGGGACCTTCGCCGTTTCTCCAGCACGTTCAGTGCATATACGGCACGCTTTGGACACCCGCTCCACGTCCCGGTCCATGGACGGCCACCAACAGTACCCGCGGGCTTCACCCTTCATCTTTGCCGCTCCAAGGTGGCTTTCATGCAGGTACGACAGTATCTGCGCTTTGCGCTTCTTCGGAATCACCGTCCGGGTGCCCCAGCACAGACACCCGTTCACTGTCACCAGTTCACTTTCTAGCCGCTTATACGGTCGCAGCCCTTCTCTCACGACGCTCGGCCATCCAGTCTGGACGTAATCCAGAACGATGCTGAGCTCCGCATCGGCGCAAGTCTCCTTTGCCACAGTTTCTACCGACACTGGTAACCGTCCCGCGTTCTCCGTGTGCACAGCATTGACTATGCTGTCCATTCCCAGGTTACCCAACTCGGTCAGCTCCGTGGAATGCAGTGGTAATCTGCTTAACCCGTCCGCCTGGCCAAACTCTTCTGTTCGCCTACTCGATGGCAAAACTGTACGCCATCAGCATCAACGCCCAGCGCTGAAGGCGGTTCGCGGTCACCACCGGTATCCCTTTTCGGCCTCCAAACACGCTCAGCAGCGGCTTGTGGTCCGTCAGCAGGGTGAATTCTCCCAGCAATATACTGGTGGAATTTCTTGCACCCGAAGACCAGGGCGAGCTTCCTTCTCAATCTGCCCATATCTGGTCTCGGCGGCGTTAAGGCTCCGGATGCGTGCGCAATCGGTCTTTCCGTACCGTCCGGGAACCGATGACACAGCACCGCTCCAATGCCGTACTGCGATGCGTCGGCTGCTACAATCAGCGGCATCGCCGGGTCGTAATGCACCAAGAACGTGGCTCGGGCAATCTCCTGCTTCAGCTCCGCAAACTGCTCTTCGCATTGTTTTGACCACGCCCAGGTCACGTCAGCTTTCAGGAGGTTGTGGAATACATGGCACTTCGCTGACAGATTCTTTACGAATTTGGCATAATGGTTGACCATGCCGAGAAATGCGCGCAGTTCACTTACGTTCTTCGGCGGACCCATATCCAGCAACGCCTTCACACGATTTCTCGAAATGTGGCGGCCACGACTGTCCACGATGAAGCCCAAATACTCCACAGACAGCTGCATGAAATGACACTTGCTGCGCTTCAGCGTCAGTCCGTGTTCTGTCAACCGCGCCATGACCTTTTCGAGGTTTCGCAGGTGCTCTTCATCCGTGGCGCCGGTGACGATGATATCGTCCAGGTATATGGCCACGCCTTCGCAACCATGGAGAATCTGCTCCATGATTTGCTGGAATATGCTGGGCCCACTGGCGACGCCGAACGGCAGTCGGTTATACCGAAACAGTCCCTTGTGTGTATTAATCACCACAAGCTGTTTACTGTCGTCGTCCAGTTCCACTTGGGCATACGCCTCGGCGAGATCCAGGGTACTGAATTTCTCTCCGCCGTTTAACTTGGCGAATAATTCGTCAGGCGTTGGGAGCGGATACTTCTGAACGTCTAACGAGTCGTTCAGACCAGTGCTTAGATCGGCACACGTTCGCACATCTCCAGCCCTCTTCAGCGTCCCCACAATGGGCGCCGCCCAATCGGCGTGTTCGACTGGAGTGAGTATGCCGCGCTCCACCAAACGCTCCAGGTCCTTCTCGACCGCCTCTCTGAACGCGAAAGGCACTGTACGGGTTTGCAGAACACTGGCCGTGCCCCGGTTTCGAATGGAGACGCGCTTTATACCGCTTGCAGTGATCCAACTCATCGCAAAACACTTCCTTGCGCCGGTCGAAGACTTCCTCCAGACTGCTGGCTACGCTGTACAATGCACCGGACTGCAGGTCACGCAGGCTCATGTGGCACAAATCCAAGGCGCGTATCCAGTCGCGGCCGATCACATCGCCACCACGGCCCACTACCACCACCGGCAACTGCTTCCGTACACTAGCGCGTTGTACGTCCACTGTGGCGGTTCCGATCACTGTCAGCGCATGGCCAGTGAAACTCCTCAGCGGCTGCGTATACGGTGACAGTCGCGGCGAACCAATCCTCCTCCACGTCTCCGCCGTGACGATGGTAACGCCCGATCCCGTATCCAGCACTGCTGACACTAGCGTGCCGTTCAACTTCAGCGGTATGCGTATGGACTGGCTGCCAGCAGCTTCCACTGCCAACACGTCGAACTCTTCTTCGACTAGCATTGTGCGTCGTCCGTCTCCACGCTGCTGGTTCTGTCTGGGCGCAGTGCAAATCTTCGCAATGTGACCTTTCTTGTTACAATTGCGGCAGGTGACATCTTTCGCCCAACAGTCTGCCCGGACGTGGCCCGAATTGCCGCAGCCGTAGCACTTCGCACCACTGCTCGCCGCGGCCTGGCCTGCTCCGCCGCCACGCGCTCTCTGTCCCATACCACGACGATTTCCGCGTTGACGATTTTGGCCGCCGCTCCGCCTCAGCCCACCACTGATGCCTGCTACATCCACACCGCCCGGCGCCTTCTTCGCGCTAGCCTGGGATAGCTCGAACTGTTCCGCCAGCTCCAGAGCTTTATCCAGTGTGTCGTAGTCCTTCGACATCAGATGTCGCCTGGTAGCCTCTCCCTGCAGCCCGTTCAAAAAGGTCGCTTTCATGTTGTCCTCCAGAACGTCTGCCGGAAAGCTACACAGGATGGCCTTTTTGCGGAGTTTATTTGCGAAATCCAAAAGAGTTTCGCCCGTATCCTGCTTCAGTACAAAGTACTTGGCCCATTCGGTGGATTTCAGTGTCTTCTTCACGTATGCCCTTTCGAGTTTAGCGAGAACTTCTGCGAGTGTCTTGTCGGCTGGATCGTTCGGCAGGCACATAGCGTGTACCATTTCATAGGCTTCCACACCTAATGAATCCAGTAGAACCCGCTTCTGCTCCTCTTCGGTGACCTTCTGGAGTTTAATGAAGTTCTGGTACCGTGACCTCCAAGACATCCACGCCATCTTGTTGGGCTCGAACTTTAACAGGATAGGAAGCGTCGTTTCGTCCGTCATCGTCGTGAATCAGCGCGTGATAAATTCGTAAGAGTTTTTAGTACTACCTTCACGCCAGTTTGTCGTGAATTACTAGTTTATTGGCGAGCTCGCTATCGCATACTGACTCAGCATATCGAACTGCATCAGCTGACAATACATAAACATAACAGTCGTTGCTACGTGCTACAGGACTTAGGCGAGGTAATCGGCAACGCACAACGACTTGCCGACCTGGATAGAGCCATCTACTCGGCAGAACGCCTTAGCAGCCGAGGTCGACCAACAACGGACGACGAAGCTCAACGGCTCATTAACATCCTGGAGCGACTAAAAGTCCTGATCCAGAGCGAACCTTTAATGGCGGAACAACAAGTTCCCCAAAAACGGGACGGGAAGTATCAAGCAATGGCACTCCAAACGGAGCAGTCCAAGCAGACAGAAGCAGCTTGGAGAGTCTCGAAGGTAAAGAAACGCTTCGGACAATCTACGAACGCGTCTTGCTGGGCACCGAACCAAGGGCCTTAACCAAAATTGCCGACCTCCGAGCTTACATAAAGCTCGCAGAGGGCCTGGTTAAGAAAGACCCGTCAACCGCAACGATGCAGGAGAAACACCAGCTTCGGATGGCGGTCGAGTGGATTGGGAGACAAAATCTCTTTGAAAAGAACCCTCCATCCCAGATACCCCTACCGAACCGGAATTATGTGGTATCCCCGGACTTCTCCACACAGTCAGCAAGTCCAGCGACGTCGCCGAGGACGGCCCTGCACAACAAAGTACAGGAAGACCGCCAAACCCGGATATCCACCCACATTTCGGATGGATGGGACCGGCTCGACGACCTCCAACGGGCATATGTACACCTGACACCTACGGACCCAGATGCCATTAGAACGGCACGTCAGAAGATCGACACCTTGGCTGCTTACTTAAAGCAAGCCCAGGATCTCTTCGATAAGGTCGATCCGAACGACACCGAGAGCCGACAACTCAGGTCGGTAGTTGAAAGGATCGTGGAAATCCTCGACTCGGAATCGTCGTGCACTCGGATTGCCACACCATTACCTCCTCAACGGCCAGCACCGACCGCAACAGCAGTAATGACGTTGGTACGAACAACGCCGATACCGGACGTCTTGAAGCACGTGGAGACAATTGCCCACGCAGGTCGGGACTTGGCTGAAATTTACAACTACCAGCTGAATCGACCGATGTCACCAACGAAAGTGACCGACCTCGAACGAACGGATCGACACCTGCGGATCGAGCTGGACTTCGCTGAAACACTTAGCGAATGGGGCGTCCCAACATGTGGCCAACCCAGAGAACGGTTGGAGGAAGCCCTTCGGTCAATAATTGACCATGTTAAACGGTATCAGCCGGTGCCAACACAAGCACCAGCCAGAGAGGTAACGCCACCTGAAGCGGAACCCTCTCCAGCCATATCACCGGCACCAGCCGACGGACTCGAATTTGCCGAAAATGCCAGAGACCAACAAGAGGTCGACCTGGATGAGGTCGAAAACCAGTACCGAGAGGCTGTAGATACGCTGGAGAATCTAGCCAAACAGCTTCGCGACCTTAACTCAGCAGATAAGTCGGAAGAACGCCTGAAGGTAGCGCTGGAACAACAGCACACCATCTGCTCCAGGCAGGTTGATGACTTGTGGAAAATGTTGGAGGCGAATCCACGCTTTAAAACACAAGGCGAACTTGACCGGGAGGAAATGAAGAGGTTGAAGACGGACTTCGCCCGGGCAGAACAAATAGCTGCCAACCTCCAGGCCCAGATCAACAAGATGGAAGGCCACGACCCAACAATGGCTAACGTGAAGAGAGCACTGCAGGATCAACTTAGATTCTCGCAGATACGCGTCGCTGACCTCCAAAACAAAATCGACGGTCACCGAAGAATGATGACTCGGATAGCAGCAAAGCAGCAACCGACCTCAACAGGAGGACCGGCTCAGCCGAAGCCACCAGTACAGGACTTGGCTACGTTAAGAAGCGCCCTAAGTTACGCGGAAGAAATCGTTGTCAACATGACAGTGCGACTCGCCGGCATGGACGACAATGATCCAGCCCAAGCAGCCGACAAGAAAGCTGCTGAAGACCGACTGGAGTCTTCGCAACAACGAGTCCGCGAACTAACGGCAGAAATCGCCGCACTTCAAATTCAGCAGTCAGCACCGACCTCGACTAGCTCGACTCAGCCGACCTCTACAACAGGACCGGCCCCACCGACCTCAAAAGTAGGAACGGCTCAACCTAAGCCAGTGGACATTAGCGACCGACCTATGTCCCCGGTTACTGAAGCCAGAATAATGTCAGCAATACCGGACCCAGGAACGATGCCAACAAGTGCACCACCTCACTTGGTTAACCTGGTGAATCAGACGATGGAACTCATTACAGAAATGAGAGCCCGTCGAATCTTTTGTGATTCCAACAGCCGGTTAGCACAAGACTTGGACCGTGATATTTTGGCTTGGGGAACTAACGTAAAGTTCCTCCGCCAACTCCACCATCCAGACGCGCCGAAGACTCCCGGCATAAGAGGCCATATAATAAGGACCTCTTCCTGGTTGGAAACGCGAGTCCGAGATTACATTGAAGAACGGGACCGTGACCAACAACGAAAGGAAACCTCTGAAGCATCGCTGCGGACTGCAGCAACGGACCGTCGAGCTCGGATCACACAAATCCAGTCGACACGTAACCCGACGGACCCTTTCGCGGTTCCACAATCCATACCGGATGACGAAATCCAGTTGACTCTGCAGACCGCGGACAGATTGATTGGTGAACTTTACCAATTACGGGACTCAACCGACCCGCAGACTCCGCAGTACTGCCAAATCGACATCAACCTAGGCCACTTGGAGAACAATACAAAGGAGGTCCGATTTATTCTCCGACCTGAGACGCAACGGACCGTCAAGAATCAGGATCGGTTACGGATTCTTAAAGTCAAAATTGACAGCTTCGCGGAAGACTTCTACAAACGCAAACAACAGGAAGCAGAACGCAAGCTGAAAACTCCCGCGAAGAAGATTAAGGCGACACTTAAGCCACCGCTCCAACCTGTCAAACCATTAGAGGCTCAACAAGATGAACCAATGGATGAAGTACCGCCACTCGGGAACGAACTCGAGGTCGGAGCATTTGAACAGGTGGACATGGATACTTCCGAAACACCAACAACACCGCAGGGTGGCCAACCGAAGCTAACCGCTCGACTCACTCGACCAACAACTCTGCCGGGACTCTCACATAAAGAGCCCATAGCAGATGATAAAGGTCCGAGGAGACGTCTATTCTCACCTCCACCAGTCCGAACAAAGGAACAACTGTTGGAAATCCTGAAAAAGACTCCAATGGACGAAACACAACCGGGTCAGTCACAGAAACCGACCTCGGTAACGAAGTCAGTGTTCACCCCCGGAGTCCATAAGAAGTTAGTCCGACAGGCTAAGAACTATGACCTGGAACGGATCCTCAACGAAGCCCACCTAACAGAGGGACTGAGGCTAGGAAAGCTATCCACTGACGAGCAACAAGCACTCGGCCAGCGGATATAAGCGTTGATCCAGGACAGGGATAAAGCTCTACGCCGACTGATGTTTGTGAGGTGCGGAAGACAGGCACTACGACAGTTTCCGTTGGACGCGGCCATTATTAAGCCAGCCCAACTACTCCGACACCCTCGCATCAACCCTGCAGCCTACACGTTGGAGATGCCTCCTCAACCCGGTCAACAGGTTACCGAGAAGATTCGATGCATCATGTCCGACAGTAGCGACGAATCTGACCACAACTACAGAAAGGGTGCTCAGATCGAAGATGACCCGACCTATGACGACGACTTAACCTGGCAAGAGACCCTGCTGATGGATGCACAGACAAGCTCCAGGTCGTCACACGGATCTCGACCGGCAGAATCAACGCCGAGAAGGAGTAGATCTCCGGTGAAACAAATTTCACCGAACCGGGCAGCGTCTCAACCGGCGACGATGCCGAGTCAACCTCCGAAGGAACAACCACGTAGGTTTACGCCCCGGAATACTCCAACCAAACCAAAGCAGACCCCGGAGGAGATGGACACGACGTCTCCAAAGGAGGTCGGACCTGAATCACAGAATGAATCGACTTCGGAACCAGCCAAGTTGGTCATTGACGAATCTCGGACAGATGAACCGGCAACAGCTCCGGGTAAGAGAAGTAAGAAGAAGCAGCAACCGGCTGATGACTTCTCGCGAGAATACCACGACGACCCAGCCTTAAAGCACGTTCAGGACCTGACTAGGTCGGAACAGGATGCGAGTGTGGACACTGCGTTTCCAGAGGACAAAGAACTCTGGAACTCACTCAAGTCACGCCGTGCTAGCCTCGTTGGGAACACCGACGCGGTTCGTAAGGAACATGAACGACTTACGCAAAGGATGGCTGAGGTCATGAAAAGAATGGGAGAACGATTCCGGGCGGAGAAGGTCCGACCTGCGGCACAACAACAGGCCGCTACGACTCGACCGAAACTCTTTGCACCGGACCCGAAGTCGACCTCCACGACAACACGTCAATTGGTGGTCAAGATGAAGAACCCTCAACCAGTAAGGGAACCTTCCGTGCAGATCCAGGACGAATTACTGGATTCAAAGGTGATCAACTCGGCTAACTCGGCTAAGTTGTCACGGAGAGAGAAGAAAAAGGCTAAGAAAGAAGCCAGAAAGGAAGCTGAAAAGGAGGCGACCAAACAACCTCCAAAGGAACCGACTAAACCAAAGTCGGACCTTTCAATTAAGACGCCGAAACCTAACCCGGCCAAACGGCATAAGCCCTCCGACGACCTTGATACCTCAGACGCTGGCCCACAGAAGCCGGACAAAAAGGGGAACGCCAAGGAGGAATTTGACTACGACGCAGCCAAACAGCGGATGCGAGAACTGATCGCCAGAGCAGGTACTGCGGTGACCAAAACGGAGGCCGAAAGACCACACGAAAGGTCTAAGCCGACGCCTAAGCCACCACCCAAGCAACCGAAACCTTCTACGTCCAAGAAAGACTCGGACGATGAATCAGAGAAACCCTCAGAACCCGACGATGAGATCTCCGACCATGGAGAAGCCGATCCATACGAAGGATTTAAAGGCGATCGGAACGAAGAATGGAGTCACGAAGAAGACACTGACGCTTCTGAATGGCCAGCCCCTGATGACGTACGTCAGCGGCTACCCGACGCTCAACCTGGCGACCGACCAGTCGGATTTCATACGGTTCGACTTCACGTCGAAATAGTCCGAAGCGTTAGGAACGCCCGAAACGAAGGCAGAGATGTGTACCAGTCATTGGTGCGCGACCTCTCGACCAACTTAAGGATCGTAGGTCGGACCTCACCTTGGCTCACACAGAAACTTATGATGGCTATAGTGGCATGGGCCTTGGACTTCGGATTAGCCGTAGCGGTCCACCGACAATGGGGACGGACCGCCGAGTTAATCGCACCGGATATCATTCAAAAGCTCAAAAGTGCCGCTGCCAGAGCATTGGACGACCCGCCAACGAGAATCGTCAGGTGCATCGGATACGCAAGAAACCCTCGCGGATCCTCCTTACTACATATTGCCCGTATATACAACGTTATGTACGAGAACAGCCAGGGCAATATCGACGTCATAATGGATCTTCTAAGACCTGTCATTGCAACGATGGTGGCAGAGTTTTCCCTCCAAACGACCAACGCGGAACGCGATTTACCACTTCGGTACACAGTACCTCGGTTCATACCGGAGCAGCAACGACGCGATTTCAAACTCCGGATGTCCTTCATCAACGTACAGTCCTCGCCCGAAGGTACCGAAATGATTGTCGAGGAGTACAGCGAATCGGATGAACAACCATCCGGCGAGGCGGCGGATATGTTGAACATTGCACGAGCGTCAGGTATGTCGTCACAGAAACGACTACCAACCAACCGACCTCGGGCACCGTTCGAACCGGTAACATATGTTAACACCGCCTCAGCACCAGCAAGAGCAAGCGCAACTAAGCCAGGTCGGACCACAACCGGACGTTTTGCGGCGAAAGACACGCAATCTCTTCCACCGACCTCACCCATGGAAACTTCACCGGCCCCGGAAGGTAAGACTCCACGGAAGAGTCAACCTAAACCGGCGAAATCAACGAAGAAGTCGGCGAAGACCAAAGAGAAAACGCCCTCAGACGAAGAGGACGAAGACGAAGAAGAAGAAGATGAGGACGATGATGACACCTATCAAACACCGGAAGGGTCGGAGGATGACGATAATGACGATGACGATCAACCTCCACCGGCTTCGGCACCACAACAGCAGGGTGAACCGGAAATTTCTGATAATCAGAATGACCCACCGGCCAACGACAGCAACGAAGCTGACGAGCCGATGGAAGAAGATAGCGGTGACGTCTACGTTCCTCAGAATTACCGTCAACAAGTACGGTTAACACCAGATTCCGACCCGAATCAACTCCTCCAGGAATGGAACGAGGATACCCAGGAAGTCCTACCGTTACAGATTCCTAGCCTACCGAAGGTAAACGTCAAACACCCGACGGTGGCCATTAAACGTGCTCATACTCTACCCCCACGCGTCTCGGAATACGACCCGGGATGGATGTACACCTTCGCGGCCTTGAAGGCCCTGGCGACCTGCGGACCGAAGTTTGCGACACCGAAGATCGCATTCCAGCTCCTCAGGCACCATAAGATCGGTGACATCGGTGGAGGTTGGAGGCAACTAAGCCAGAGCAACGTATACCGGTACTGTAACCTTGGGTACAATGAAAGTAAAATTATACGGACATACACCAGCAGCAAGCGGATGTATTACGAGTTCCCACCGGAGAAACGAGATCCGGCGCCGACCACCTACGAAGGTTGGGTACATGCCATAGAAGCGTGTATGGAGATGTCGTGGCACCCGGAAGGACTGACCCGCGGCGAAGTTCTACATCAGCTGGTAGCTAGGTTCGAATTCGAATGGGAAGCCAGAAAACCCCAGCTAGTCGAC
Organism: Paramacrobiotus metropolitanus; assembly: GCF_019649055.1. Taxonomy (NCBI): domain Eukaryota; kingdom Metazoa; phylum Tardigrada; class Eutardigrada; order Parachela; family Macrobiotidae; genus Paramacrobiotus; species Paramacrobiotus metropolitanus. The sequence goes on along the minus strand of NW_026570500.1, from coordinate 71,423 downwards.
CCGAAGTACAAGCCCACGAACAGAGTGAAAGGAGGCGAAAAGTACATGCTGGGCGACGACTTGGACTTCGTTCTCAACAAGGGATTCTTCCAAAAGAGATTTGGCATCAACCAGACTCGGGAAGGAGAACGATACGAAGCCCTTAACCCATCAACACACCGACACGGACACTTACCGAAGCATCCACCGACCTCGGAGCAACAGAATGAGTCAACTGACTCTCTCCAGGTGAACCGGGTGGAATCGACTAACGGATGAGGAGACATGGAATACGTCGGAGGAGTCGTAGAATCGACCTCCTTCATGAGTACCACATAAGTACTTGTGATCACCGACCTCCCCTCGGACACAACAGAATGTCCCGACCTACCTCATTAGGCACCACATAAGTGCCTTGGACCAGCTCGAGAACCGACCCGGCCCGACCGTTGTAATCATAGGATGTAACATATATAGGCTAACGAATCCGAGAAACGGATCGTCTAATTTTTCTTTTAACAGCCGCGAACGGAGGCGTACACGGCGGACTGCCGACATTGCAGAGAGAATTCAACTCCGCAGGGCAACAGACTCCCATGCGCGGACTGCATCATTTCCTTCTCGGATGAACATACCCCACAAACCGGACGTCGTGACGCGATGCAAGCAGCGGCGTTGTACATAAACGTCGTCGCTGGGAACATTAGCGCATACCGACGTTTAGCCCGCAGCGAACGTCTAATTAACCAGTTACGGGCCTACGAACAGGATCACTTGTCGGAAATCCAACGCAACCGCGCTTCCGACCCCGGATGGACTAACACAGTGCCACCGACCTTGACTCATCGGCTTCTGGAATACCGTCAGCAACAGGACCTGCGGCGCCAGGAGGAGGACCGTGCGAAACTTAAGGCAGTCAACGAAAGAATTGCCACCATGAAGGTCCATCCACCACCAACGAAGCATGAGCCACAAATTACTGTTCACCTACAGCAGCCCACACAAGGCCGCTCAGAGTCGGAACAGGTGCTTCATGACGTGAGAGAAGTGATAGTCGGAGACATTCACCGACCTCTTCAATCCGCATCAATCCAAATGATGATGCGACAGGACGACGGAACCATGAAAATGGTCACTCTCTACCCTGCAACGGCGGAGCAGATGGCAACGATCCCACAGAAGGTCGTTCCAGTGGTTACACAAACCCAGCCAGCTGTTCCCTTAGAGATTCCTCAACCTGGATCCTCGGCACAACCAGTTGCCGCGTCGTCGACTCAACAGCAGCGCCGACCTGCCAAACCATTGGCCGGACACGACCTTCGACATAGGCTCGGACACGACGCTCGACACCGAATCGAGGAACGACGAGCCTCTGCCGGACACGGCAATAGTGAAGCAACCCGACCTTCACCTGGTAAGCGGTCAAGTCCGGAGAAGACGAGCATGGGACTGGTCGTCGACTCAACTAGTAAGTCGAAACGGAATTTCGTCCCACCTGAACACCAACCAGAACCGGAAGCCCACATGGCGGAACCGGCAGACAAACCCGAAGAAATGGATGTGGATGTGGCAAATCAGATGGCCTCGATGCCAACAGTGCAAGTTCCGAGCCAGGACGACCCTCGCTATGACAACGCCCGACGACAGGGAGTTGAGGTCGTCATGCCACATCCGACCGAAAGGACGAATTATATCATGAACACCCTGGGATACGAGGAACGACACCGACCACACATTTGGCGGATGGTAGAAAACCTGCGTCAGTTCCTCATCCGATCCGGATTCCAAACCAGATTCCAACTTAACAACTGGATGGGCGAGTTCAACATGAACGACCACCCTAATGTGGAACACCCGATTAATCGAGCAAACGCTTTGCCTTCGGTGCATGACCCGGCGCTGTTGGACGTACCTCTGTCCACACCGGAGAGGACGAGCTTAAGTCAGCTCGGACCTCAAGAGTACTCACGCGATCAACTGGAGAGTGTGGCTCAGTTCGTCATCACCGACGCCCACCCGGCCTTCATTATCGCAGCGGCTCGAGCGGCCCTGGACTTATTGCAGTACTTGCCGGAAGAAGAACCGGGACCAGAAGATCGAAATGCAACCATTTTGCGGTACGTCTTCGCAGCAAGGCTAGGCAATTACTTTTGCCACTACACGCTGTGGGGAGCACGTCGCACGGCACATATCCCACCAGAACTGGATACGATCGTCGTACAACTTGGTTCACCCATGCGAAGTATCATCTTGGCAGTTTGGTTACGCGACCTCCTCTACATACAGGAACGGCACGCGGCCAGATACGCCTTCCGCAAGGACTTCAAAGATCCAGACGACGATGCGGCCGAATTCGTGAAGTGGTACCGCGAAGAAAAGCGTTACCTAGCGGATTCACCTCTAGACCATATGGAGAAGGGATGTCGGACGACTTGGCACCCGGCGCAGTACCTAACGCGCATAAGCTCCGTAGGAAGGTCCAGAAAGCCAAGAAGGCGCGGGCGGAACAACCTGGCCAGGAAGACACCCCACAACCAGATGGGCAACCACCAGCAACATGTAAGCCTGACGTCTTCCGGCGCCTTGGTCGACCACCACCTAAATCTGACGATGACGAGGAAGATTACTTCGGCGGAGACCCGCCGATCTCAGTCCCCCTGGGATAACAGGTTCCCACATAAGGAACCTGTGGTCCCACTTCAACAGTAAGGAAGGGACATCGAGCTGAGAAACAGCGAAGTCGAGAACCGACCTGGCGGAGAACCTGCCCGGCTGAGAAACAGCCACGTCGAGAAACGACATGGAAAACATGGAACGGATACTTTTCTTTTATGGACCTAAAGCAGACGTGAACCACGAATAAGCCAGAAGCGCCAACCACATAAGTTGGCCGGATTCTTTGGTCGGACCCGGAAACGTGTGGTCAGACCTGGGTAGTTCGGTTCTTTCACCGTACCGTTACGTCCTCCAAGGAATCCCCTGGAAAGAACTGGGCAACTGACCTCAGTTCCCCAGCATGGCATTAGCAGATCGCGAACGAGATCAGAACCATATCTGCTACACCGGAGCCAACAGACGCCCCGGCTTGCTAACATAGCATATCGTGAACCACGTTCTGCTACCGAAGAAGATTACTCCGGCTAACCGACTCTGGAGAACAGACCGAGAGGATTACGCTAACATGGTGTCGAAAACGTTGTCACGTTCTCGACACCATGTTCGCCTGGCACCCGTGGCCGACTTTGGGACCGGGTAACCGACCAGTAACTTTCATCACCGCAGACAGTGGTATCCTCATCGCCCCGCAATGTCACATGGTTCGGAATTGACCACAGAAGTTAAAACCGACCTGTTACGACATGACGCACTGAATTAACCGAAGGCAGGAACGAAGAACCGGATTCCCGCCCAGAGACCTAACTTCGCAGACCGCGACCTCAACCATGTCTCGCTACCTCAGTCAACCACGGAAGTTGACCATTCCCGAGGTAACTAAAGGCAGTGACGCAGACCGTGTCACAGAACCATGACCTACTACCTTCGTTGACCACGGGAGTCAGCCAATTTTAAGGTAGAATTTGGACCTTTCCTCATCACGACTCGGATAACTTAGCCGACCACAGAAGTCGGTGAAGTTTCAACCTTACATCCGAAGAACACCTGGTATAGAAGGAGCGCACCCAACGCAGACCGTGTTGGTTAATTACGATCTACGACATCAACACTCCGGCAACCGGACTCCGGAGTACAAACCAGCGAGGATTCCGCTAGCATGGCCCGGAACACAGCACTGCGGTGTGTTCAGGACCATGCTTGCCAAGGCACCCACGGTTAACTCCGAAATCGGATGGCCGAAAGGATAACAAGTCCGCAAACAACACGGAGTCACTCGGACCGCAACGGACCGGACAGTGTCAACTACGACCTGCTACCTAGAATCGACCACAGAAGTCGATTTTTCAACGGTAGCCGACCTTTGAGATGTCGACCAACCGACGTCGGCCTGACGGAAGCACACGGAAATTACAAACGGGATGGCTTTATCGTAGCCTTTACTGACCACAGAAGTCGGTAATGGTGACCGCAAACCGCGACACCCGACTACGATTTTAGTCTGGACGGATTCTCCGTTTGAACCCGGACCTACAGGCTCTCAACCAGGAACCTGTACCTGGAGTCCAACCGCAGTCTCCCCCGGAGGACATCGGATAAACCAACCGATTCACCGGTGACCATCGCTCCAAACAAACCTCGCAGAGATCGGATGAGTGCCCAGAGGCTTAAACCGACCTCCTGACATACGGAACCGACCTGGACGAAGAATCACCGACCTCGGGTTGGATAACACTATGTCCAACCTCAGGTCGGATGAAGTGGAATAACCGACAACAGGTCGGTTATGAGGATGATTCCACCGAAACGGATTTGTATGGCTCCACTTTGAGCCTGCATACCGTAACTCACTTCGGTTGAACACGGAATTATGGAATCACCGACCTCAGGTCGGATAACGTTGTAACCGACCTCGGGTCGGACATGAGAAGTAACCGACAACAGGTCGGTGGATGGAAACGCCATCGTAAGGATTCACGGAAAATGACTTCCGGATGTAAGAATTCGACCTCAATCGACCTGGGACTTGGAGTAACCGACCTCCAGTCGGATAACATTATTACCGACCTCAGGTCGGAGAACCGGTCCAACCGACCACAGAAGTCGGTTAGGAACGCCGGATCGCTTGATTCGCTTGGAACACCAGCGGATCAGCCGAGATACGACCTTTGAACGGACCAGTCACGTGGTAACCGACCTCGGGTCGTATAACATTACCACCGACCACGGGTTGGATAACATCATACCTGACCTCAGGTCGGACATCAGGAGTCACCGATAACAGGTCGGTGAAGGACGACTAAACTGAAGAATGGAACTGGAAACGACCTCGGAATGGACGAATTCGACCTAACGGGACTTGTTTGGCCCCACATGGGCCTAAATAACACGAGTTACCGAGGTCGACCATGGAGGTGCGTTATCACCGACCTCAGGTCGGATATCCATCCTCAACCGACAGAAGGTCGGATAAACCACCGTTGGATGGAGGAACAAGAAATTCCGACCGGACCTTCGAGCCAGTTCGTATCGGAAGTCACACCCAGGCTCGTGGTAGCAGATTTAACGGTTTTAACCGACCACATTCCATCGGCATTACCACTTGGCGACCACAGAAGTCGCATGACACAAGTACGGTTTTGTCCGACCTGACTTTCTGGAATTCGGGACTTAGCCGAACTCCCTTGCCGCCGGCTAACTTACCGGTAGGCCGACCTTGGTCCGATGACCTTGGTCTATCCCCCTTAATTAGAGAGGATGCTTCGGCATTCGCAACAGCGACAGTGCCTCTCTCTCCGGAACGGATGAAAACGAGTCGGACGTAAGTGTCAGCCGTACTTACCCGATCTCGGACGGATTTACCGGTTACGTTAGGTAACCCGGGAACCGACGCCCCGGACCCAACACACCGGACTGCATCTAGACAGGAGACCCCGTGGAAACTCAAGACCCGTGGACGTCATCCTAGTCGGAATAAGCCCCCCGGACAGATCTCTTTTTAGTATTTTTATACATTTTCTAACAAACGGAATTGTATTTTACTTAGAATCTCTAACCAGATCTGTTTTGTATTTACTTTTTGCTCACTGGAATTGTGATTAAATTTTATTACTTTTTACTTCGCGCTGTTTAACCGTCATTACTTTTCTTTTACTTTCTCCGCGAGCCAACAGAAGCAAGATGCCAGGCCAACAGAAGCAATACCGGTCCAACAACGAACCCCGAGCGGCTTCCAGATTTGCGGCCGTGAGTTGCTTGCCTCTCATGTTTCTGGAAGTGAAGGATGGGACGGTCAACAGACACCGGACTCCCGCCGGAAGAGGACGCGTACCGGCGACCCCACATGGGTCGACCGGAGAGGTGCGACGCTGGTGCGGTACTGAGTCTGAGCATCCTCGCAGGAGCTCGGATTCCCGCCCAGAGGCATGTTAGAGGCACGACAGCCTGCGTGATAGATACGCCACTTTGCGTATGCGTATCACTGCACACATGCTGATTCGCCCTCTCTTGTACGTACGTGAGTGGCTGCACTGCACTCTCCGCCTATGCGGATACACCGCGGGCGCACTCACTGAGCATACTTGCTCTCTCGCTCCTCTCTCTCGCTGTATGACTCAGCGTATATTCGCTCGCGTTGGATACGAGTCCAGTCTGCGCACTCACATTCCTTGTGTCTGGACAGCGTGACGCCGTTGCCGCCAGCACATTTCTTTTCTCTACATTTCATTACGCTCTAGAACTAGCTCGCAGCAACTTGACTTGCTGATTTCTGCCAGACACTGGCCTTTGTTGTGTTTTTCCCCGCATTCACGCGGCATTTGCTCCACTTTATTTGTACAATAAAGTCACCTGTGAGCTCTCTGTGCTTGCCTGTCACAATACATACCACAATTGTTTCTTCGGCTGCTTCCTGAATAGATGTGTGTCCATCTCGGACAAATTCAAGCGCAAGTATGGCAATATACCAGTGACGTTCCATAGTCGCATCGGTTGTACACAACGGCATCGCTCTCCCCCTCACCTTAAGAGCCATACGTTGACTCAAATATCGCGTGAGTGCTGCCTACCCCCCGGTCCTCAGTCAACCGATCGTTCCACTAAAACGTACTTACTGAATATATGACAACCGGTTAACCTCTTCAACCGCCGCACAACTGTAGCTCCCCCAGGCTGAGAATTTTTATCAAATTGAATCGTGATCCACTCGTGACAGCTGCAAGTACTCTCTATAGCTGTAGTATAATGTACAAAAACGATTTTATGCAGTCTAGTACGGAAAGATTTCACCGGATTTTTTAGCTGAAGATATTAATGGGTCACCGCATTTGCTCCCGGATTCTCTTGATTCTCATACTGAGAATACTGGCAGCGGCGTCTGCTTTGCTTGTGAAAGACAGCAATACTGAGTTCCCGCTAACAGCACGTAAGTTCCGAATCCCGATCTATCTCCGGCATGGCCTTTCCCGAGCAATCTGTTGATCTCCATGTAAGAAAAAAGGACCATAATGCATGCAAACTCCCGATCCGATACAGTATCGCAAAAGACAAACATAGGAATAGAATTACAATAAAGGAGGGGACTGAAGTTCTTGGAGTTGTAAAAATAGGCCACCTGCCGACATCTAGCAGATTAGAACCTTGAAATTCTTGTTGCATACCGTTGCATAACAACGGAGGGCGATCCAGCTTTCGAGCTTTCTAGCCATTGCTGACAACTCGGTCAACAAAATGTAACGTCTGATGGCTTGGCGGATCATGAGATATCAGACCCGCTAAAATCGCCTTCTCTGGTGAGGAGTTAAAAATATCATTCAAATGAGCATGTGCAATCTTCACAGTTGCCTCGGCGAGCGTCCGTTCTTGTACTGATGAACTAAAAATTTACGTATCCTTACCAACCTGCGCATAGATATTGCGATGTAAACAAGGAATGAAAGGATACATTTGGTATCCATCCATCGATATAGCAGAATTTTCATTTATCAATGGCTCAGTGCCACAGGGATCATGGCCGTATCGCCGATCGGTGCAACTTAAATATCCCAAAATCAGGAATAACAAAATCATATAAACAAGCGCTTTCCCTTTATTTAGTGGCAATTCTAACAAAAATCAAGTATAATACTCGCGTTTGTTCAAGTCAATATCCTGTACAACACGAAATAAACTCAATATAACATACTCAATATGTGTTCAAGTCAGTATCCCAATTTAAGGTGGGAATTAATATGTCGTCATCTGCTTCAGTAGTGGTCCATTCCAAAAGCAAAATGCAAACATATTTTTGTTTTCAACTAGTGACTGCGAGTAACCAACGCACAGTAGTCAGGCTTGCTCTCGCCTCTTTTTTTGGAAAACCGATTTCTTGAATACATCACCATTCCTTTAAATGTTGCCTTGTGACACAAAGGATACGGAGACATGGCGACTTAGATAAAGTTTATGCAGAACACTAGTGTAGGGCAGCACCCGCCCGCCTATATACATGTACTCTCACACAACCAGTGGGGGGAAACTTTATACACGCACTACTGCTCTCTGAACAACACAGCCGGCCGCCCTTATATAGCGGCGAGCCGGCAAATACACATACGGCTGGGAAAGATCCCGCTGACGTCAGTGGGGAAATCGATGATCGTACAATGTGCACGCCGGGATCATGCATCCCCGGCGTGCTATCGATCGGGTGCACATACACGTCTGTAGGGAAAAAACCCTACAGACTGCCCGCTTTCGAGACATAAAGTACACATAAAAAAGGAAAAAGACAAACTTGTTTGTATAAGGAGAAAAAGAAAAGAAAGTAAAAGACAGAATAGGAGAGAAGACACAGATACAGTCCAAGCCGTAAAAACTTCCAAAACCGTCTTGGTGAAGACAATAGACAATTTCACGTAAATAAAAAGTACAAGAGCATTTGTTGAATTTTAAATTAGTTTAATCGTATCCCTCCTGGATACGGTCGAAATCAAGATCTACTGTGGAAGAGGTTCCTGTTGATGGTTCCGGTTGAAATCCATCCAAATGCTGGTGGTTTTGTGAGGAGGTGTCCTGCTCATCGGATATATTCATATCGTCATCTTGTGCTGTGACATAGGGCTCTTCTGTACGCTGTTCAGATATTAGTTCTGTTGATAATGGTACAGTTTGTTGTTCCGAGGTAGAGGCAGTTTCATGATGGAAATTATGAGCTGCTTCTTCACTGGAAGAAGATGATCCAGAAGGTGTACGTATTCGCTGTAAGGGACTTCCAGAAACTTTTCGTGGTAATGTAGTAATTTGTTTCCGTGCTGTTGGAGTTGTCTCTTTAAGTTGAACATATAATTCTGCATTATTAATTCCTTTGAGAACATGATCGATGAGGGCAAGTTTATACGCTGTGGCGGATGATCCATACATAATGCCGCAGTGGCAACGAGATCCATATGCGTTCCTCCGTATTGAGAGATCAGTGATGGAATATAGGATACTAATCCATCGATTTCCATGCGGTATTTTTAAGTTAATCACTTGAGAGGTTGTGTCTATTTCAAATTGAGGAGTAGACTTCGGTGAGTGCTTAAATCCATACCGTGAAATCCATACCAGTATCGTCCATCAAAAAATTAGTGATTGTTCCAAATAAGCTATCGTTTCTTCATTTAGCATATGTTGTAGAAAATGCCGAATGAATGCATGGGCTCTTACCCTTTCACGGCAACAATCACGATATCCGCATAGGCAGAAATATTGGTCGTCAATGCGCTCTCCGGTAATATTCAAACTGTCAATAGTGATCCCAAAATATAGTTCTTGGTTATCAATGGAAAAACAAATCTCGATAATGTTATCGTCATCGGGGTATTGGATTGTTGGTGGTGCCGTAAATGGTGACTCTGACAATGGCATTATAAAGCTGTCTTTTTGGGCATGTTTAGGCGAACCTTATAAAATGAGAATAGTGGAAATAGTTTTGTCTGTGAAGCATGTTCAGTTGGCAACTGGATGAAGAGAGATCGATAGCAGGCTGGGGTGTCAAAAATGGTACTAGTGAACGATACATTTCCACTGGCGTTTTGAAATTTTTATCGCGTTGATGATATAACTGGACTCAATCGATTTTTTAGTCCAGTGCAGCGGATGAAGGATCCGTGAGTAAAGTCACTCATTTGTAGCGCAGTATTATTGGAGGAGCGCATATGAGGACTATCAAATGACGTCATTGGTCTTTTTCACTTTTATAATTATAAGGAAGCGACTTATAGCAACATCATATTGTTGGTACATAAAAATTTAGGTTATATGGCGTGAGCCATTTCCATCGATCTTTTATTACTGAATTTATAAATGTCGCTTTCTTAATGTGAAAAATTATATCTGTCGCTTGGAACGACCTTGTTTTCTCAGGTGGAAATTCGATTGTCAGAAAAAACGTTTAGGCGGCGTTAGCCGGTTCCGTCATAATTCTTTTTATCATGATTTCTAGACCCATCGAGATTTGAAATAACACTGAGATCAATAAAAAAAACGATCTTAGGAAAAATAATTTAACTGTCGCTTTTGCGATCTTTTTGAGAAGATGCCTAGTGTCGCGATTGCGATCTTTTCGAAAACTGTTTGGCAGTAATAAAATTTGAAATTTCGCACCTAAGCAACGTTAAACTAATATGAAAAACGTTTTTTAATCGTCGCCGATCTTTTAATACAGTTGTCCCACGTTCGCGATCTTTTATTTGTTATGTTGTAAATTGTCGCTTTTTATTATTGATCTGTTTTGCAAAAGAAATTTAAATTGATGAAGATCTTTTATTAATTTTAAAATAATAATTGTCGCGTGATAACGATCTTTTTGGTCATAATAAATAATTGTCACATATTAGCGATCTGTTGTAGGAGACAAAGAAAAAATAGTTAATGTCGCTTTCTTTGAGATCTCCGGTAATAATAAAATTTAAGAATTTGCATACGAGTAATGTTTTGTTAATCTGAAAAAAGTCTTCACGGTGCTGGATCCTTTTCTGGCACCGCGAAACTAGTAATCATCTTGCTTATCTTCTGTATGCTTCAATAACTCGGTATCGAAGGATTCCTCGCCAGAATACAAGATAACGACATCAGATTTCCGTGGTTCAATGCCTGTTTGCTGACGCTTATTCCCCACTAAATAGTTATCCCACATGAATCGCAATACACTTGAACTGGATGAGGAAATATGCAGTCTTCTTAGGTGTCCGAGGTATGACAATTGAAACTAAAACGTGAGTAGTCTTCCACATCAGAAAGCTCTGTTAGAAGAAGAAATGGGTTGTAGAAACTGGGACACGACTGTTCGTGAAAGGCGAATGGCTACGACTATTAAAAAGTGGTGAGACTGAAAAATACATGGATCATGGTCCTGATAAGAAGCTGTTCAGGGGCAAAGGTGAGTGTTGACTCCACTGAAATGTTGAGCAAAATGAAAATGCTGCGTTTACTTCGGGTATTTGTGCTAGAAATGCTTCGGGTATTTGTGCGAGATATGGGAATTTTCACCGTGTGGTCCACCAAGCCAGTACAGGATCATGCGTTTCCCTGCGGGGGGTCCCAGAATGCTTCACCCTGTTCTTCCACATTCTCGGTATTGATCATTCAGCTTCGAAAAATCTGCGCGATGGCTCTCCTAAGTAGCTCGAGAGAATGAACACTCGTTGTTTATTATCCCAGTCTAATTTAACGGCTACTCTCAGACTGTTGGGAAAAAATTGATTGATTTGTGCGGTGGATCATGGGATCTAGTACTGGACGTCCTGAGTACCAAGCTTACACTGATCGCTGCAGTTTGTGGATGACTTCGCTGTCTTCCATGTCGCGTTTGATCTTATCGCACAGACCGACAAGGTCGTTGAAGTACTCTTCCAGCGGTTCACTGCGCCTCTGCTTGCGGTTTCGCAGTTGCTGCTTCAGTTGGTTACGGTATACTTCTGTTTGGAACCGTTCAATGAGTGATTCCAGGAGCAGGTCAAAAGTGGCATTTGATTTCTTCGGCTTTCGCCGCTGAGTTTTATCCAACAGGTGGCGGCGAAGCTGTCCAGGTACACTGAGATTTGACGTAATCTTCTGGCTTCGTCACACTCCAGTGCGGTCACAACTATCTTGAAACGTTTTGGGCAACATCTTCGCCAGCTTGTCCTTAAAACACCGGTGGCTTCGCGTGGGTTCCTACTGTCATGGTAGAGAATTCCTGTGCTAATGCCTTGGAACAGAATACGATGCAGCGCCCAGTGGAAACAGCTGCGCTGAAGATTTCCTTACTGTCGGTGGTAGACATGCCGATTTAATGGGATTTATACGATGGATCAATCCGTAAACAATCCAAACAAACACCGTATGATAACAGGCATTAAATCCCGGTGTTACTTTAATTATTATTATTTTTATTATTACTAATGGCCGCACTTCAATTTCTTTTATCGCTCCAGGAAGGTTTTATGACGTGCACGTGTTTAAAACGATAATGAAACCAGGTGGCATATTTCTGAGATGGCAGCTAACAGATATTGCAACAGCGAAAGTGCCACAGTACCGTTTGGTTGATTGTGGGTTTTTCGCGAAAGGCAACTTAATAAATAGTACATAACAAGTTAATTACGACAGACTGTGGATCGGCTGTCAACAACTGCGATTTTGCAGGTCATTTCTGTTTCAGCTGCAGGTCGTTCATTACATGCGTAAGTTGACCTTTGGCTTACAATGAATTTTGTCGTTTGCATGCGACTTAGATACTGAAACATCTTTGTTAGCTGACCAAACTCGTACGTGGCCCAGCGTTTGTCTGCACCTAAAAGCATAGTATAGACTCTAAGGAAAGTAGTCTGTGCATACGGTAATAGTACATCCACGTAAAGTCTGTCTGTCAGCTATCGGGATTTTAACGCGGAAGCACTGCTAATATTGCACGTACGGTATGCGTAATGCAGGCAATACCTACTATAACTATAATAGGATAATAATTATAATATGAATGCGCAAGGGGTACGTTTCAGCTAGCACCCTGTCCCTGTTTGCAAGCAACTGGGCCACTTTAGGTATGGCCCGGGCGCTTCTAACCAGAATGAAATGAACAACAGTCAGTCCTCTTTTCTGCTTCGATGCCGATAGGTTATACAGACACTTTGCAGTGCGAGATAAATCTGACCCAAAAAATTTTGTGTCCGAACCACAACAATGTGCTTTATAATCATTTAACGTTTGGAAATACTACTCCCACTTTCCTCTGCCCGTGTACGCTGACACAACAACTGTCTTTAACTGGATCGTTATGAACATATTTCTGACAACCGTTTAGCTAACGAACAAGCTAGCCGGCCATGCTTCCAGTGACTGTACATTCACGTTTGGCAGAAAATAAAAAAATTAATGGGGCTGTGGCACATTTTGTTCCAGGTGACTGTGACTTGAAAAGGACATAAACGAGAACGACAGCTCCGAGTGAGATTTTAGACGAAAACCGAGCGGCACAACAGTAAACTACGCGGAAAGTCTACTGACATGATCATATGTAGATAAACAAGATCGACGAAAAACTATTACCTCTATGGTGTTGTTTTTGTTTTTAAGGAAATTACACAACATGTACTATTGTCCTACAAAAATTAAAGAACAACTTGGGTCTGATTATCGCTTGCGTTAAAAGAAATACCGTGAGTCCTGGACGGCGGCCCCAGACGTCGAACTGCACGGTGGGATATTGATTTTCCCGGCTATCGTGAATAAAATTGGCGGTGTTCACCCGTCCTACGTAATTGTATAAGGACGTATAATACATAACGCCTCAATCTGTCAAACTGGTAGCATATCGGCTGGAATTTTCTTTGTGTTTGGATTTTTTTTCGCTGGGATTTTTTTTGTGTTTGGTATTTAAGCTTTTCCACCACATAATTCTCCTCTCGCCCACATCCCGAATTCCTGCCCTGTCTGTCCTGCTCAAATAGCTACTATTTATCCAGCCATATTCTCATCATTTTACGGAATCTTCCGGCCTTCCTCAACTCCTGGAGAACAGTTCCAGCTGAGTGCCTTATGTGAACTCTCACGTTCACACGCTTGCGTACTGTCTGTGTACGGTCTCAAAACTGGTTTGCACAACATTTAATTCAACAAATCGTAGATGGGTTGTTTAGTGGATGTGAAGAGATTAATAGCAGCTGCTGACGCAGCCTTAGGCAAAATGCACACTTTTTTGCACGGACGGGGCGAAGCAATTCTAGAACTTCAGACGGGCACATTGAGCGAGTCTTTAGTGTTGCTGCACATTGCTAACATAAGCGCGTCTGCACTTTACTCGTTTCAAAAGGTGGGTTCCGTTTCTTTGAGGTTCCTTTTTCCGTTATACATCCGGAGGTAGAGTCCGTTCTTTCTGTGAAGATATTCTGTGGCATGGTGACCTTTGAAGATCAATTCATTGGGATTCTTGTGAAAACGGTATGTATGCTCATTATTAATAATAATGCATAGGTTTACAATGCAAAAATATGAAAATTAAGCTAACTTCTACGAAACGATTTCGTGGAAGTCATGGCATGGAAGCTTCCATGAGATTTCGTGGAAGCCACGGATTTTTGTGGAAGTTGGCGAATCCGGCGGAAATAGAGCAGGGATGATGGGGGTCGCTTCGGGAGGACGGTCCGGAAGTCGTGGACAAGGGATGGACAGGAACCGAAATTGGGGATGACCGGAAGTGATCAGAATTAGTTTCCTTTTCCACTTAAAACCGTTTTCACTGATGGTCTGGTTGGACTGATCGTCCTTGGGTGTGTAGCGAGGTAGAGCGAGTTGCAGTGCGCCACGAGACTCCCAGGCACTCCGTCTCGGCAAGGAATGTGGGGCCTAACTGCCGAGCCAGGAGCACGGCAGAGCCAGACGGAGGTGAAAATACGTACAAGTGGGTCCAAAATACGTACAAAATACGTCCAATTCCTCCGGTAGAATAATAGCGTCTCGTAATTACCCATTCAATTAATAAAAAATTTCGCAAATGTAAAAAGCAAACTGATTAAGCAAATTCAGGCGTACAAAAAAAGGATTAGTTCATGATTAGCTGGAATATCCCGGCGTGAAAATTTTGTCCCGCATATATATTCTTTACCGGTTTCGGGAATTTCGACTCACCAATGTGGTGGTTGATCGTCGGGAGCGAGTTTGCTCCAAATCGTCTGCATTCTAGTTTCCCATATCAGGTCCATTGTCCCACATCAGGTCATGTGTTGGATTGCCTAATTTTGTTTTGGTTTTGGGTTAATAATTTTTGTAGTTTTGTAAACAATTTTGTACAAAGTCAACTAAAGCGGTCGTTTTCACAAAAAAAAGTAAATGTTCCAATTCTCAAAAGCCAGAGACTATCGAAAAAGGAAACTCAAATTGGAGCAGTAACATATGCTGGGTATCTTGCAAAATAACGGGAAATGTTTGAGTTTCTGCATTCAGCTTTCCCCATAGCCAAATTTCAGCCAGCACGAGTTTGTTCACCATATGGCGCTCTAGAAAAAGTTATGTTTATAATAAACGAAGCGGATGTGAAGGCCTATCACAATTATTTTTTGCACCCGTCCGTCTATGCGGCGGTGCCAGGAAATGCTTTACCCGCCAGGAAAATTTTAATAAAATCCTCGATGGCCGATTCATAGTGAACAGGCAGTTATACGTAAGGAATTATGCCTTAGAGACAACGTGGCGATTGTCATTGAGGACTTGAGAATACTGTAGCCAGAGACCGTATTTTCCAAAGTGAAGCGTCCCGAAGTTTTAGTAGAGTGTGGCGGTTATCCTTTGGCCGAAATTCTGATAACCCCGGCATTCCCCAGCCGGGCACCTTACAGAATGCTTGCAGTGCCAACAAATGCTTCCAGTGAATTCATTCGTTACACTGTATGCTTACAGAACGTAGAGCGGTCCGGGAACTATTTGAAGCTGTACCAGGAAAACGCTGTGGATATCAAATGGTTTATAAAAACACCAATCGCTTCCAATGGTAAGACCATGGCTAAACATACAGACTTACTGTATTCGGATTTTCTTGTAAATGTTGAACCGACATTTGCAGCAAAGAGATGAATTAATTTCCACATTCGGCTTACGTTAGATGACGGCCTTTGGCTGTGTGTAGTGTTCGTTTGCAAACTGGGGAAAAACCTTGAGGAAAAGTTTGCATGCGTCTTGGTTTTCAGCAGAAGCATAACAGGCTTCCATTCGCGCGCGCGCGCTTGCTTGTCTTCCACGATCTTGTCGCTTCAAAACTTAATTACTTCGACGGGAATGCCGAGGTGCACAAGCAAAATATCGATAATGTGATGCTCATAAAGAGCAAAACGTATCTGCTGGGATTAGTGGATTTCGTTCACACAACTAACGTGGATGCATTTATGCAACTCCGTGACTAACCTTTGGTGTAAGATGGGTTACCGCAATTACCCAACCGTCTTTCGACAGATCTGTGAAAAAACATGTGGAAACGAAAGTCGACAAGGTTAATGTGTCGCTCAAACGTACAGACTGAGCCGTCCTACCTCAAGACTTCATATCCTTCATCGAATCCGGCGTCTCGCTTGGGATAACCATTTGGAGTCGGCTGTCCACAATCTGATCCGTCGCATGATCCGTCACAGCCAAGTAACACGACGTGTCAATGGTTCCTGCTGCTCGGTCATTACAACCTGACCCGTCAGCTCGAATAATTCCAAATCTGGCTTACCACCCGACACGTGTACAGAATAAGGTCCGGCCACAAGACCGGACCAATCCATTCGGTTCATCATGGATCTCTTTGGTCAACTAGCGGCAGTAGCCGCGGAAGGGGAAAGCTAGTCGATAAAAGGCGGAACTGAGGCAGTAGCGTCGAAATCGACTATCCCTGAAGTTAACCTTCCGACCTTTTCCCTCTCCCATGAGAAGAGAAATACAATCTTCACAGCCATTGGATGTGCGGCAAGTATAATCATACTTTTCATTACATGCCGTTGTGCTGGCTTCCGTAGTAACTGTTGTATTACTACGTGCAACGTACGTGTATTACCATGTATTACTACTTACTGCGAGACGGCGTGCAAACACTACGTGCAAACACTACGTGCAAACACCGGGTGACGACCCGGAAGTCACCACACGCATGTATACGGGTAACATGCGACGACCGGCATCACGACCAAACGTCAAGTTTGCGCCTAACCACCCATATACTTAGCCCTTGCCATCCAGAATTCATGACACCCCTACAACGCGTACAACTGACGTGTGGGAGTAGAATCACACGCCGGAGTGTACGTACGGATGCTGACTGTCCGCCTTCCACCTGCAACACAAACGGATAATCTAGTCAATCTATGCTGTGATTTGCTGTTCTCTTTTACTAGCGGTGTATATGATGTCATAACGCGAAGTCTATATAAGTTGATGTCGCCACTAATGTCGGGAATCAGTAGTCTGAGATTTACTTCTGAGACTGCTTTCTAATTACAATTTCCTAGCGTTGTGAACTGTGATGTGAATTGGATAAAGAGACAGCAATACTTGTTCCTCAGCAATACTTGTTCCTTCTGATGTACATGATCGATCCAGGATTATTGCATAGAATACAGGTTTGCTCGTGACACAATCGTCCTAGCTCTTGCCGATCCTCACAGGACTTACGACCGGAGATTGTAGTTGGATTTCTCGCATAGGGATTACTGATTCGTGTTCCTGACTCGTTTGTCGCTTCTCCACCTTAGTTCTTCTGTTACAGTTTGAGAGTACGAGTGCCTACCGATTGAGCATTACAGGCGTGGAAGAGTAAAGATAGTTCATGGAGCCTTAAACGGCGTGAACGCTTATACACGACACAACGCCTGATGAAATAACCTGGCTCCAGGCAGTTACTACGGTTCCATTACTTTCGTTACTTCACAACTAGTTGCTGTACATCTGCCTGTGCGGAAATGTGCGCCGAAGAAAGTAACTGGTCTTCTTTCAACTCATCACCCGACATCGAACCCCTCCTCGTAAACGCCACAGCATTGATGGCGCCGCATTGGAGCGATCAACAGATCGCGAACTGGGCGCTGGTTAATCTCCTCATCACTCATGTTGATGGATTGCGTACCACCAAGTTTCGATTAGATGATAGCAAATTCTCCGTATATAACCAGCTCTATGGATTCCACCTTGACACCGATGCCCTAACGGAGGTCATCAGTACGGGTTTCTATCAATGCAATCGGTCACCTGTGAACATTACTGATCGCTATTTATGCCAACGATATTAATGGCAGAAGCCTGCTTAAGCGGGCCAATGCCCGAGCCGATAATCAGGGAGTTTGCGCTTCTTTGGTCTAAAGTGCCGCATGACTAATGACTTGCTCCGCTTTGCGCTAAAGTTCAGATAATATCCGTACTGAAACGGCAGTTATCAGTTTCGAAATGTTGTTGATATGGCTCTTAAACAGTTGAACCACAAATCAATTAAAATACCGAAATTCGAAAATCATTAAAATGCTATACTGCTCACCAGAGCCTGGTGGATTCCCGGGAACCTCTGCTGCCGGTGATCATGAGCTCACAGTCAGCGTGCTGGCAGTTCCTGTTCTAACGCTTGGTCTGAATAGGGCGGCAAGGCTTTTACTTTTCTTTTGAGGTTACAGTAATTACTGTAACCTTTGACTAAGAGATTTATCTAACGGCTGTAAACAGCCCATTAGGCTACGTTTTTTCTAGTGTATGTAGAGCAGAATTATAAGCACAAATCCAATTATGGACATCGTAAACTACACCATTCAGTTATTTTTATTCGAGTGCGATCTTTTTATAAAATTTTTGCGCCCGAAACAAAACTTTCCACAAACACAGAACAGCTGAAGTGTACATATAATAAGTTGTAGGCTTTGTACTTTCTCCAACCGGGATCCATAATTTGATTACACGGATAGAGTTTTGAAAGCGTTCATCCGCTGGTCATGTCAGACATTCGTACAAAGATGATAGTGTCAGTTTTGACTTTTGAGACCGTTAAAATTCTACGTAATACGTACGTATTCAACTTTTTTCCATTGCAGGTATGGCAGTACTATGGGCGCAAGTTCGGTTTTGGGCATCGTTAACTACATTATCATTTTTTGGCGCCATCTTTTTTCAACGTTTTGCGCTCAGTCAGAACGAGATGGGGTCACCATATCCCCTGGGAATATTTTGAACCAAAGATCAAGATTTTCTGCGGTTTTTCCCCGAGGCTGCAAAATATCCATGTTCAGATGCTAGAAACCAAAGCTAGCGAATCGACAACAGTGATGACAGGTTTTATCAGCACTATGCAGTGCAACATCACTTGCGCTGCCCCAACTCCTGATGGTTCTGGCGGACCGCATGTCTGCGTCTCAAACGATTCTCTAAATATACTATATGTTACGCAAACAGCCTATAAACTGATGTACAGCTCAACTGAAACAGGTAGTGTCACTACCGTTACGACTGATGCACGATACTACTTCAATAATAAAACGTCGAACGGGGCCTGCGTTACCAAAAATAGTTCACATGCTTCGCTGTGTCCCAACACGTCAAAAAAACCATCGACCTTTTGATCTAATTTGCGTTTTGACATAATAGTTCGGACGTAGGGGCCTTCCGTTTCTACGGTATTAGATTTATTATTTTTGCAAAACCTTCTGTTATTAAGAAGTTTATGATTGCCTGGCACGACACGTTGTTTGCACGAACCCGACATATAAGAGGACCAACTTCGTTGATTTTTTTGGAATTTACGATGAAATGGTCTGTGCGTGCGGCGGTACCATACACAGGCATATTTAGTTCAAAGGAGCGGGCTCGTCCAATGGAAACTGTTCCCATGGATCAGCAGGAAGACGGCTGTGATAAAACACTTGGGTTTGCATCTGATTATTGGAAAGTTATCTCGCGGTAAGGACGGACCATTATAAAAAAAAGCATACGACCGGAAGTAGGTTTGGTGCCGCGATTGTCCAGCAAGAATTTATCGGACATATCGCCAAAAAAAACAGAATTCACCAAAACAAGGCGCAACTGACTTATCAATTTTTTTCATCCGGCTGCGCACAACAACTGCCAACAATCTTAATATGAATCTTTACCAAGATAGCATGCCTGGATGATTCATCTCAAGGTAACGATTTACGAATTCTTACATAGCACGGATTCCGCTGAGGATAACCTAAGGTCATCTGCTGACAAACATGTTGAATATTATACGCAGCATAATACTTACGCTGTCGAAAAAGCGGCGTACAAAAATAAGACTCTGTAGAGCATAACCAAAAAGTAAAGCTAAATTCATAGGAAGTATAAATAAACTCCAAAAAAATGGAACCATAGGAAATCAAAAAAGAGAATATTCCAATATCTGTCCAGTACATACATATGCATACCAGCCTCTTCAGTGACCGTATACATATCTGGTAGCGCCGTATCACACAGTGTCTCACGTTCTCCCAACACGAAGTCCAGCTGGTGTACTTTGTCACGCACGCGTAGACTGTCCTTGTCTTGAAATAATGTTCCTTCCCGTCGGGCAGAACGACCGACATCAAACGGCTTAGTACAAACGCCTTGATCACTCCACACGTACGTTCGCATTCTTGCATTCCGTGTATAGAAAATCCGACCTTCCGGCAGTTAGCAATCTCACCTGTTATCGACGTAACAAGACAGCCATCACACTCTTTTTCAAGAGTGACTTCTTCAAGTTCACAGTTACGAGTAATAAAATTCTTCTGTGAGTTCCATGAGCCTTTGCCAACAGGCTCTGCATGGTATACCGACACTTTACCAATGCGAGTCTGTATCATAATCCAACAGTCGTGATGCGTGTCCTCTTCGTGTAGGTGGTCCAAATAACATTTTCGTCCATGGTAAGCACTTCCTCCCAGGTATGACAGACATACCCGCTGAACGTCTTACACACGCCCCGCTCCCTTCCCTGACTGACGCGGTCCTCTTTGTGTCAGTATCGTTAATTGACTGTGGCAAATTATAGATACTCAGGGGACGGACGGTCTTTTGCTATTGTAAGGCTGTTCAGGAGTGACGCGTTATCCATCTGAAACCGAAATCGGTATACCCGGGACACTCTCTGATGCAGATATTTTATGACGGTTGGAAGCTGCATGAGAGCGCTAGCATTGATTCGGTTTCTACAAAAGTGTTGGCATTACTTTGTCAGTTTGACAAAATGATGCACTTTTAACCGTAATCAGTTTCCGAATGCTATTCTAACTGTACACAACGGACCGAGCACCAATGTGAAGCTTTGCAGCAATCCGGCGTTGCTAGAGCAGTAATGTCTCAAGTTCGTGTACCGTGTTTCGTGTACCGTGTACCGGTTCGTGTACCGTACCGTACATTTTCAAAGAAACGAGAACCAAATGGACAACGAGTAATGATGAATTTGAAAATCAAGCGGTTGGATACAAACAAAACGTTTGAGAAACTTTCCCAAAATTCAGGAAGACTTGTATGCACAATGCAAAACGTGATTCTCGTTCGGCGACAACAGTAGAAGAAGAGTATATGTTGAATCTGCCGTCTCGAGCAAGTGCCCCAGCCGGTATGGTTGAGTGTTTAGACCTCATGCGGGTTGCTGAAAAGGAAGTGTTTCCGTTTTTTACGGCAACAACGGTGTCCAATAAATTCCCATTCCCTAGCGACATGTTTAATTCTTTGCCTCGCACCGATAATTTTTTAGATGCGTTGAGAGCTGCAAATTATATCACCGGATTGGATCTCGTGCAGGAAAACCTACACGTTCTCACGGAAGAAGCGTCAAAAAATGAAACGGCTTTCGTGACCACCAACAATCAGTATAGGTTTGAGACCACGCCTTTTGGGCTGACGAACGCCCGACATCATTCATGACAATGGACAAATGATTTACCGACATCACTCAAATTTAAGTCATGGTATATTTGGACGATATGAATATTTACACCAGACATTTTGGATATAGAATTTCGGCATCTCTGCTGCAGACTGACCTTTTATGGACGATGAACCAGTTTATCTGGCTTCTGCGGTGATAACATCAAGAGTCACATCACTTGGCGAAAAATCGCTGGGTTACCATGAGCGCTTTGCCATCAACCAACGTGGCCTTTAGCAGGCGATTATGTTTAGGCGCGAAGCTCGACTATTGGATTTTGAAGTGGACGTTACATCCTTTAGATAACCGGCAGTATGACATCATCCTCCCGGTCAAAATTGACATATGCACTTAAAGATGAAGAAGAATTATTTTGTTGTCGACGTTATCCACGAGGCTAAGCGCCTGGACGCGGTGCAGCAGCAACCCTACGCGCTCAAATGTCTCAACAGGATCAAGTCAACGGAAGAAAGACAGGAGCGAATGAGATCACCTATTTGAGGGAGCGACGCTCGGCAAGCATAACCAGCTTGCACGAGCAGCGGGGCAGGCCGCAACCCATAATGCACAATGATGCACATTTTGGAAGCTGAAAAATCAAGAGTGCGCAACGCGAAGGGAGCCGACCAGAATTCATGGAGGGTACCGGCCTGACCCGCACCATGTTGCATAGATTCCAAAAGTTAGGATGCAGCGAGCATCAGAGAGGCGGACGCAGCCATTCCGTGGTGCGATGGCATCGAAGGAGATTTATTCAGCATCCCAAGTCGCTGCTTCCGTATTAGACGCCGACTTATAGTTCGCAATATCCAGACCCAGGCCAAACGGATGTGGGGTCAGTTAAAACGAATCGAGAGCTGGCGTATCCAGTGCTGGATGAAAAAAGTTCTGAATGGCGGGATACAACGTGCATATCAGAAAGAATAGAGCGTGGTGCATATACCTCTGCACAATTACCGGTTTATGCGAGCGGTAAACCACTGCTTTAGAAGCTGTCCGCCTCGGTCAGGGATATGCCAAAAACGTACATGTCACTATTGGACATCGGAGGAACAGCCCCCTAATGCAGACCAAGATATGTGGATGTGGACGCCCAGTCACAGCATTGATCCACTGCGGCGCTAGTCTGGCGATCGTAAATCAAGGCTTTTATAGCTAAAAATAGTGACTGTTATTCATGCTTCTTGTTGCTTGTATGCCGACCACGAATGAAATTTGCCTCACGGCCTGTGACTTACGCCGCAAAAACGGTCGGAGTGATTAGTTTCGACAGATTGTTCTCCGCATGCTACCAAGACCAACCACGATTTGCTGAGGCACAAAAAAAGGGATGTAATCCTGATGATATGGATTACAATGGCACCGATTTGTTTAACGACGACGGACATAATTTTGAACGTTTCATCAATCCCTATTCTCCCCGTAGCGACAGAGGGTGTAACCAGATTCAGACTTCAACTGGTTAATAGTACGGACACCGCCGTATACATCGTCTCACACCACTCATTAACTTCTAACGGATGAGCAACAAGCCGTTGTGGTCCGTGCTAGCAAGAAGGCAGAATTGTCTTCTCTTTCGCAATATGGTGGCGGTGGTAGTAGTGATGAAGATGCGGAGCAAATGGATGTACCACTGATCAGGAAACCGAAGAATCTCTTGCCGCCCATCAGGTCGACGATGGTACAGCATTTTCTGACCCGACGCCTGACAAAATGTTATGTCATACTGTTAAATTTAATAATATGTAAATAGAAGCATTAACAGAGACCGGGGCCAAACTTCTTTGATATATCAAGCAGTTTGTATCGAAAATAAGTTACATTCATATCTTACTGCTAAATAAAGCATCACATATCTGTGAAATCGGCAGAGGCTGCTACTTTACAGTTACTTGTTATTGTCAGCAATATGTAACAATACAACAAAACAGTACTAGCCCCTTTCCAAGTGGTGTAAAGAGTCTCTTCTTTGATTCCGAGTTTTCAAACCTCCCATGATACCTTCATCAGTTATGTGAAAGAGCATATTCAGGACATTTATTAGGGTAAGAAATTATCAGAAACAAGAACGACAAACAGTTTTTCTGCAATTTTCTGACATCACTCAGACGACGGTTGTCATGGTATAGAACCCGATGTTTGGCTGTTTTCTCTATCCATAAGGCGCAGCAAGTCAAGGAAGCTGGACAGCATACATTACAACCCATAAAAAGGCCAAGATAAAATTGGTCCCAGTAACCACCCGATCTAGTACCACAAACTTATTCCACTTCTTCAACATGGCTATATATTACAATGCATTCGTTCTTACATTCTACAGAATGCATCAGAGTGTTTGGGCATGATTATTGTGGGAGGTTTTTTGTTGATGAAAAACCTCAAAAACTGGACGTGGCGACACCTTAAGCAAGTTTGAATGCTGCTTTACCGTCACCCACATCATTCCGCTCAAGAACATGACCTTCACCCAAGCAGAATATGCCAGGGGTAAATTCGATGAAGTCTAAATCAAAGCGTTGTTTCGGAAATAGTGTAACCCTGGACGATAGAGCGCGCACGGCCTTTCGTCGCCCACATTGCTGGTGCTCATACGTTATCCACTGGTGTGATGCCAGTTCAAGAATGTTACGCCCTTGTCATAACAAGACTTGTACAACTAGATTGTGTGTTGAATTTCTGGATGTATCCGGATCAATACGCTTATGAGTATGGAGT
Source organism: Paramacrobiotus metropolitanus (assembly GCF_019649055.1). Taxonomy (NCBI): domain Eukaryota; kingdom Metazoa; phylum Tardigrada; class Eutardigrada; order Parachela; family Macrobiotidae; genus Paramacrobiotus; species Paramacrobiotus metropolitanus. Next base: position 47,239 of record NW_026570500.1, on the reverse strand, counting down.
TTATTCAGAATGTATGGCTATTTTATTATCATACCCTCAGCGCAGAGCGCTTTATATGATGCTCCTTACAAGGCCCATAATATGTGAACTAAGGAGAGAGAAACTAAGGGAGAGAAGTAAGACCATACAAACTAAACTGAATCAGACAAACCGAATACAGGGTTGCAGGTGAACTCACCAGGAAAGTGTTGCAGTTATTAATGATTGGATTAGCTGAGCAGGAGGTGGGTGTTTTGCGCGTATGATCCTGTTATGAACACTTTCACTTTGTGAAGAAATGTGCAAGGATTTTGACGCATGCTAAGAAACAGTACTCTCAAGGTAGCAGACCATTTTAAGCAGAAGCCTCAAGCATTGTAAAGAAAAAAGGCCGTTTCTGTGTCGATATTAATTTTTTACTGAGATAGGCAATCGGTCTCCAATTGGCTGAAACTTTGACTGGCTTTCCTTTCGGACAACGCATCAGGAGCGCACCGACGACCACGGTACTGGCATCAATAACAACCCGGCTCAAAGCTTGCGGGTCATACCTCTGCCAGAACTTGCGCTGAGGTATGAATCCCAAGAGGAGGAGGCTGAAAAATAAGACAATGGAGAGAATTCCGGACTGGGTTCAGATGGTGAGACGTTGGAGGAAAGTGAAGTAACACTAGTTCCGAAGAAGAAACTGATGGGTCGGTGGATGATGAAGAATATGAGAGCGGGGATGAAGAAGATGAGGAATACAAAAATCCACATAACAACTACGAAGCTGTGGAAGTTCGTTCCAAGGAAAGGCTTCCGTACGACGATTCGGATGATGATTCGGATGCCTATGGCCCTGCGCCCACGCTGCCCACGCTGCGTTCAGGCGCCAACGTTGCGAATAGCTCACCAAATTGTTCTTACGTTGACTGGATGTTGCTGCTAGTATTTTGTTAGCAGTATTTGCAGCATTTTTTTAACAGTTTTTCAGTAGCATTGAAAGTAGAATGTTGCGAGTAGTAATTTTAGAATAATGACTTGTTACTCATTGACCCATGTTTTCCACATATTTTATATTCATTGGCGAATACTTTAGTAAATGCTTAGCCGTTCCAACTGCTGTTTTTGCTGAACAATCAGCGAGACTTACAAGGCCGGCTATTTATCAAACTAATAAAATCGAAGAGAATGACTTCATCACGAAATTCAATTATTAGCAATGCCCTCAGTTGCCGTTTCCCCGTTAAGTCAATCAGATCGCTTGGGCGTGCAAAAAGGCGGAGTCTGTAATTATTTTTTTACCAATACGATAAGAACAAGAAAGAGGCGGGGTGAACACCTTTTCCACCATTGCAGTAAGGGTACTCAAACATCCTTTACGAACGGCTCTATAAGTTATAGATGCGATTTCTCTTTAACTCTCACTAGCCAATCATATTTCTCTAAATCAGTTAATGATAAAACAGGTTTGAATGGGTGTTTACGCAACCCACTTCACAGAAGGACAGAAAGTCTAAAACCATTGAAAACAAATTTCAGTAGTCCACAAAAGATATCTGCACATTAGATGCAGGATCCGTTTCAGTCTGCACATTAGCGATTTCCAACTCAGCGGGCCCTATACCGAAAAGTAACGATTTGGGTACTTTAAGTTAAAGGACTTTAAGTTAAAGAGAGGAATATTATAGAGCCTTTCGGCCAATGGTAGTGCAGAGGCGGAGCTAAAAGTTAAAGGATCTGGCCCCTTTAAGTTTTAGAGCCACTCGTAAAGGATGTTTGAGTACCCTTAGTGTACCCTGAAGGCGTGGAGTGATGTATTTTCCAGCCAATAAGATCATGTCTGTTTGAAGTGAATAATCGTAGATAAAAGTAAGCGTTAATAAGTGAGACGCCTCATAATATTTTTCTCAGTTGATTAAAATGCCTATCGTAAACGATCTACTACTAGATCTTACGGGTCTGTTCAAGCTTGTAAAGGATAGCGAGCATAGTAAAAAGAAGTTTAATGGTACAGAACAGCGATACCGAGTTGAGAACCTCCTCTTCCAAGAATGTTTCACGTGATGAGACGATGACAGTTAGGCCAGAGATTTTGCGCTGTATCATGGATCTCTAATATCAGGATTTCAGTGATACAGATCGTTTTGTTGTTTTTTAGAACCTTCAGAACTCGAGCAGGCCGTTTACCTTACTATGCGCAAAATGTCAGAATTCAGCTTCAAGGTTTTTTGCATGGCATCGAGCCACTAAATTCACAAAAAAATTGGTCGTGGATGAATCATTTAGCATAAGCATTTTTTGAGCGCCGATGCCAAGCAGTGGAAAGTGGAGGCGCAAGCATCAGCACGTTATCTGTAACAGAAAGCGTTTTTCAAAATCAATAGTTACAGTACAGGTTAATCATGGCCTCTGCTTGGTGGCTGCTCTTTACCTTGGTATGTTCAGGCTGATGCATGACACATCAGGTGGTTGTATTAATCAGTAGAAAAACCTTATCCGGGCAGACCGTAACCGAAACTGGAGCAAAAAGCTTATGGAATATTACTTGAGTGTGATCTGCCCATTGACCATCAGTACGATCTGGATGATCTTTTAATTCTCCAGGAGTTAGCTTCTCCAGAATTTCAGATTAAAGCCATCTTTGCAGACTACGGGAATATGGTCATTGCACGCGTACCCCAACGTAAGACGACTGGTTTGAAGTGCGTTTACTTACTATTGGATATTAAACATTTCGATTTAATTATAACTCCAGAGCTTAACGATTCGAATTTTGATCCAGAGTTCAGTTCTGACTCTGAATCAAATTCGGATACCGAAATGCCGGCTTTAAAAAAATTAAATTATATTGATGTTTTCCATAAACGGTCGGTAAAACATTTGTTTTTTTTTTACTTATTACTATCTAAAAACCTGTTTTTTTGAATGTAACTGTGTTTGTATGTTACATAAAGATTTAATTTTTTCTCTAGCTACTTATATTGTTAGTATCTGTTGGATGGGTTAAATAAACGTGTGGGAGTTTTGCGGCATTGTTCAGAAGAAATGAAAATAAGAAAATAAACCTGCCCATTTTAACTTCATCGTCTCATAATACAGCCTTATATCAGTGAGACCCAGCCTCACTAGCCTTTCAAAGCTCCCCCGCCGATAGCCAACCCCGGGCGTTTGTCCTCAGGCACCAGCCCCCGGCAGGCGCACGCATCCAGGCCTCAGTTGACTAGTGCCGATAACAGAAGCAGTATGAACGCCATTGTTTATTCGGAAGCTTGATCCATCTATGGCTAGTGCACTACGGGTTGGTTTAGAGATGGATCGTAAATCCTCAACAAGTACCCAGGAAAATTACTGAAATAGTACGTAAATAAATTTCTAGCAAGTTAAGATACGGCGATGGCCGACAACAGTCCGGGAACGATGTAGACCGGTGAAGGACGGCTGCCACGAAACTCAGAAATGGCGCTTTTAACGTAACGGTAGGTCCACTAAGGTCGAATATGTACGCATTGATTTCGCATCCCATTTTGAAGGAATTAGGTAATATACTATAAAACCAATTTGAAGCAACTCGAATGTCGAAAAACGCTTTTTACCATTTTTAGCAGAACCAGCATGACGGGGTGTCAGAACTTGCTTCGCATATATTTATTACCTGAAAAAAAATTTTGCAAATGTTTGTATGTTTCAGGCCGTTGTTTTGTTTTCGAAGCTATACATGCGGTGTCACCATGATGCGCCCAGTGCCAGAATGACGCTCTGGGATTTATTACGTCCGTACGGAGCTGATGATGTGTAGACACCATGAAGAATGGTGACGTAAATAAAAGTAAGCGGCTCCTTTCTCGGTTTGTGTCGCTATTACCGAAGCTTTGTTAACAGTTTCTCAAAGTTAGCCGGACTATTGACTCAGTTAACAAAAAAAAGACACATGATTGGTGATCGGCTCCGGAAGACGTATTCCAGCGGTTGAAAGAGGCAGCTGACCAGCGTACTGGTTGCCGCATTGCCGGATACGGTAGCAATTACCTTCCGGCGAACCCTGCCTATAACATGCTTTCTCCAGATAAGTGCAAAGATTAGGTTAAATTTGCAGTCGTACCGATGCTGCTTTAAGTTGACAGTCAATGTAATAAATGTAGTCTCCTACAGCCTCCGCCAAACCGGCTAACAATCACAGATTTAAATTCGCGCAAGGCGATCCTTTCGCGCAGGGAGCAGGTTATAGCGTCCGTCTCAACAAGAATAATATCGCAGAGATTATCCTGCTGGTTCATCTGACACTGGAAATCGCCGGAATAAGTCGCTTGGTTGACAGTCTTAAAAGCTCAGGACCCGGTTTGTACTTTGAGGCATTTACGGCTGTGCAGCTGAACCTCTATTTTTTATCGGTATGATCCAAGATCAGAAAGCTGGGTTCCACCAGGTGCTATACCTTAGTTTGCTCAAGATCACATCTCGTTAGGAAGATATTACTATTTAGGTGCGCAGTTGCAGTTCATTAGTGATCAGCAGTAACCACTAGCCAGCAGTTAATCTATTAGCTAGTTAACTGCGCATTCTACTTTAGGTTGTTCTCAGTTCTCATCCTAAGACTGCAGGCTTCAAAGGCACCAGTGCAAATAATGTGCGCGTGGATTTCCATGCCTTGATACGAAATTAAAATCAAATAAGCCTTGTGGACATTTCAACTTCCCGTAGTCAACAATAAGACAAAGGTGAAGACAATTGACCCATTGCGAGAAAATTGTTACTAACAATTTTCTCGCAATGGGTAGATTCCTTTGTGAAATTCTTTAATTGGACGCGCAAAAATACCTTGGTTTTTTCATCAACTTAGTTAAGTAGTCGCGCACGACATCGCTCACAACCAAATCAAGTGTAATCTCTTTCACGTAATCAATCAAAACTTTGGGATCCGGTACCACGACGATACTAGACTCGTCAAAATCGCCTTCATCGTTAGGGCGAATGCCCTGTTCCAGGAACTGCTTCTCGTTCTCATAGTCTAATAACCATCCGCAGAATGCAGATGTACTTTCTCGCGTATCCGGTGTAAGACTGCCCGACCGAAGTACGCATGACGATTCCCACCGTGAAATTTCTTCATGCGATCTGTAGTTTTGCGATCAGCTTCATCCACTATATTATGCACGCAGCTTTTTCACAGTCCTGTTCTTACCCAAGTCCGCACCCTTGGGTAAGCAGATGTAGAAAAATAATAAATAACGAAAATACTGTACCAAGAAGTGAGCTTCATTGTTTTCGAAATCTGTTTAAAATCTGCCTTAGCATCAGCCATTCATTCATATCAGCGTTTTATATTTTTAAACAACATTTCCTTTTCATTCCCGCAAAGTTTGGCACAGTACTTCAGAGCGGCTGATGCTTTATATGCTTTGGCATATTCATGAGCCGTTGCCGCTATACCAATGATACAGAATGTCGCATAATGAGCACGCCACCATTACGCTAACTTTCCCTACACGACACTGGACTCCCGTCACCTGGGTTCCAATTTTTTCCCCGCCACATGGAGAGTTGTTTTGCTTTCACGCACGACACGAATACATCCAAATTTTCAAAACCATCGAAACGGTGCAGATGATTCCGGAAAAAAGGTGTCACAAACAAGTACTTAATGCGATAGCGGGTGAAGAGGTCACTTTCCAGTATCGTGTCCTTCCGTTCGGCTTGAAAGATGCTCCCTCCGCCTTCCAAATGGCGATGGATCGGACGTTGGCAGGCATGAAATGGCGAAATCGCTTGGACCTTATTGACGAAATCACCGTCTTTAGTAAAACTCTAAAAGATCATACGAGTATACCAGATTTGGAAGAATTGCTCTTACGTTTGCAAGAACGTGGGTGCAAAACTTTTTCCAGAGAACACAGAATTTTTTGTGTATTCCGTTGCCTTTTTTGCACAGTGTGGATCAGCACGGTGTATTCATAGATCCGGATAAAATCAAAGATATCAAGGAATTTGATCCTGTAAATGACGAAAAGGACTTTTCGCGTTTTTTTGGCATGGTCGGATACTAGTCATACCGCCAAATTATACGGAATTATACAGAGCTAAAAGAGAAGACCGAACTGATTTTATTGATTTCGGTTTTTGCGAGCAGGTAAGCAGGCGTTGACGCAGTAACGGATAAATGCAAAAATGCAAGCATTTAGTCGTTTTGCTTCGAAAAAGAAAATCGGGTCAGGTATTTTATAGCACTAATTTCATAGCATATATTGCCCACCCGAAAAAAACAGTTATTCATTTTGTAGCCAAAATTCGAAAAGCATATGAGTCATCCAGGTATTTACCTATCATGGATCAAAGAATGGGCTGACGTTGCAGCGCACATTTCTGCGAGACACTGCAAGGAAACGCATTGAAAATAGGCTGCATATTTGCTGCAGGTTCAGGTGTTAGTACTTCAACATCGTAAAAAACCATAAAAAAACCAAATTTAAAAACAAAAATGTATTGGTACGTGCAACTTGCTGAGATACTAAAAGCCAAAGGTTTCAACAAAAACCTTTTTTAAAACAGGCTATTCCAACCACGACCAGTCCTTGTCCAACAGCGAGGCCGGTCGCCGCCCCAACGATTACGATCCAATGTCTCATACGATGACTGCATATTTGTTCCATGCATTCCGAACATGACGAAAACAACACGTTGTTCCGTCGAAAGCCAAAACGTATAGACTTAAAAGTTACCACATTTGTTGTAAACGACTAGACAGCGGATCCCCATATAATTTCTTTCTTCCTTTCGACACATGCCGGGCTCAGGGTCCGTGTCGGACGGCCCCGGGGAGATGGCCTCTTAAAGCGGCAGGTTCTGCTCTTTCCGCGTATCAAGATCCACGAATCTTTCCCGTACTTCAGGCACGACGCCAGCATCACGCTTAATTTGATCAAGGATGTCAAACTCGGCGTTAAAAGATGCAACACAATCCTGAAAATCACGGACCTAGGCCTCCCAGTTATGGTCAGGAGATAATCAGATATTCTAAAAAATTATCTCAAAAAATTGAATCCAGCACATGAAATAACACAGATTTGTGAGAAAAAAAAGGTACAAGGAATAGCTCTTTCTCTCATTCATTCCGGCGATACATGAAGTGTTTCCCGGCAGTAGCCACCCGCTGCAACTGCAGTAGCGGCTGGCTTTCCCGCTGATATATGTAGCGTTTCGGGGCAGTAGCCAACCGCCGTTAGTCCAGGAGAAAAGTGTACGAGTAGCACTGTACGAGTTGAGACAATATAAAAAGTAAATGCGAAAGAGCGCATTTGAATTAGTGCTGTATCTGCACTATTGAAACTTTTTTCAAGTTTGCTGCATAACTCGAATTTTGTGACCTGTAATCTGGATCAGTATAGTGCTCATCCATGGTAACTGTAGTCATTACAATGGGTGGCCGTTCGTTGTATGGTATGTTGGAGCTTGCTTTGTATGGACGTGGCGAGCGACGCGGTCGATGAATGCGCGGAGCGCGCCGTGGAGCTGATAACCACGGCAGTAATGGCCCTAATGGAGCAAATGGAGCAGAGAACGGGGATCGTGTTGTATTGTTTTATATTTTTCTCAACACCACACTTGGGCTACCTTGATTTGGACCCACTACTCCTTAAACCGTCTCGATTATTATCTGCTAAGTACTCGGAATTCTATTTATACGGTCATGCGATACTGCTTTTAGCTGTTATTTAAATCATGCATTTAAAGTAATTAGCCTTTATGGTATTTTACTTGAATGCACATTCTTCGATATTGTTTACTGACGCTTTTAAAGGATAATACTTATGCCGCTACTTAAAAGCCTGCGACGCTTGTTAGGTTATGGATTGTCAGATGGGATGGCCGTTCTTTTTCCCACACTACAATCGTGTTTATTAATTTGGCAAAAACCCGAGTGTAAATCGATGGCTGAGCGATCGCCGACGATTCGAGAGGAGCCAGGAATATGACGAGTTAGTAATACTGTACATCGATTCAAATTTGCTATTAGCTTTAATATCGAATATCAATAAAGGTTTTATTCTAAATCTGTACTTCATGGACGTCAGATTGATTATTTGTTGTAAAACTGTTCACAAACGCTGGGTATACCTGCTAATTCTCCGTCAGCGACAGGACTGCGAGGGGATTCACCAACCGAAACGATTCATGCAACGAGGCATCGCGTCATATATGAGGGTAAGAGTTTGTTGTCTCAAGTTGTGTCAGCATTAAGCTACCTCCACACACACACCTCAATCCCCGCTTATTGTTAACATGGACTATTGATTTACCACTAGTTCACCTCCAGATTTTTGCCTGATATTGGTGGAAAAGATGGCGGGTTTAAATCATCGTGTCGTTGCGGTATCCGTGCTCGTGTCCCACATTGTTGTAGACCATGCTATGTTCATCGTTGATCCCGAAAGCGGACCCTAGGCTAAGGCAAGAGGTTGCCCAGTGATTACCAAAACTCCCATCTGTGCGAACACCTAATACCTGTTTAAAACTGACGAACTGAACTTGGTGCGCTTAGAAATTTCTGGCCCAACTGATCGTCGAAAACGTTTTCTCCGTAGTATCACTTCACTTAGGTCTGAGCAAACGTTTGTCAAAAAACAAGTACAGTAGAGTAACCCTGCACTTGACAGCCTTTTCGTGCGACAGAAGCAATACTGCACTGTAGTACTGGCAAACGTTCAGCTGGCTCAGAGCCGACTGCACTGCACTCACAGGTGCTGCCTGCCTAGTCACAGGCAGCATATGTGAATGGTGAATGTGCTCGTACAGCGTACGTCTCTCTAAGCTGTAAAAAAAGCTTTCAAGTGCAGGGTTACTCTACAGTATAAGGCGATTTCGAGCGATATTACGCCAGAAACAGCTCGGGATTACCAGTCTATTTTTAAAGTCATAAAGAACAAAGGTCAACGAATTGATAACATTACAGTCAATGGCTGCAGATACTAGACTACACCGGGCAACGGCTATCTGCACCTTATTGCTATGGTCTGATTGAATTTAATAAAAAGAATTCACCTGTATGAAAGGTTCAGAACATTCATGATCAATATTTCTCATTGCAATTCATAAAATGTGTAATGTCGCGAAACCTAAATCAGCAATCAGACCGTACATAAAATTAAATTATCGAATAATTATAAAGAAACTATCCGGAAAAGGAATCAGATAACATGCCGAAACCTGTATGTTTCACCATTATTATGTCAGTAGAGGTTTTGTTAGTGAGATTGTGTGAAGCTCTCCTGCATCTGTTTCGCATCGAGTTCGGCCGCCCGCCGATGGGATACTTTTTTCCGTGGAGAAGTGTTATTCCGTGTGCGACACATATTCGACTGTGAGCAAAGAAACATACGTTACACCAGGCTGTACCGCGTGCCTTTCCAGGCATATTTAACCGCAGTAGAGGAGGAGATTTTATCATCTCCGACGGATTCGCGGGATCGTTTTCGGGGCGCTCGTTGGCTGTGTTCAGTGTAAAACTCCAGAAAGAACAGATACGACGGAAAAGAGTTCCCCATTATGATTCAATGAACTCAGAATATCCTCCAATTTGCCTATATCGGATATCCAACAACAGAATAGCCGCAGTTCGCCCGAGAAACACAATCATAAAAAATTTTTCCATACAACTCCATTTTTCGTCGTTCCGCTTGTTCATATATTATATAGTTCCCCGGTACCCTTTCAAAGGAAACGTAGATCGATATTGATCGTGTATCAAAAAAAATCACGTACCAAAAATTGTTTTAATATGACGTTCATCGACGTCAGCGGGACCATTCCTATCTGTATGTGCATGCCGGCCTGCCGCTATAAAAGGGCGGCTGCCTCTGAGTGTCATAGTGTCATGCCGCCATAGTTATCATTCCTGTAACCTTGACGAGAGCTTCCACACGATCTAAATATTTGTCCGGAATGACGGACTTGCGGTACTTAGGCATACTATCAGGTACGGGCGGTACCCTTGGAATCTGCCAACTACCCAGCTAGAATTTTTTTCCACAGTTGGATTCGGTGCGTATTCGCTAATCGGTATTTCATATTCGGAATGCTCTGAAGAATGTTTTTAAAATGGTGTCAGCATAAAATATTGGTGGATGTTACAACGCAAGTAAGATAAATAAAAACTCGAGGGATAATAGAAGTAATTATAAAACTTAGAAGATATGCAAACGCATTACACATTATCTAATACAGTAGTAATACACTAGGCTCGACCGGCATTTAGATGTGGGACGCTGATAAGAGCGTCCCGGGATGACGTCCCGATACAAAAAAAATCCAAAAAATTCCTGAAAAATTGGGAATGCTATCCGAAAATTCCGCAAAAATTAAGAAAAAATATAAGAGTCGTCTACCATATGTTAAAACAATAAAGAAGAAAATTTGAACAATTTTGTACAGTACCTGGTATGTGGTGCATGATATCCGCGGATGTAACAGCACATTATGGACACATTTGCGCATAAGTTCTATATAAAGTAAGCATACAGTAAATTGCTCCTCCACTCTCCTACAAGGATAATCCTTTCATGACAACGGTGTTGCCTTGATAAATAATATTGTGTTCTTGTACGACTCTTTGTGGTAATGAAAAACGACTAGCTGCAGCGTGCACTGCCACGCTCATTTACCCAGCCACCAGCCAGCACGCGGAAAAGGGACTTTGATCCCTCACCGCGTGGCATGCATGAACATGTATGTCTGGCCATGCGGTGCCACTGCATACAGCAGCACAACACGCGTGGCGACCCACGCATGTTCTCGCATTATAATATCACGAGCATCGGTACATAGCGACCTGAACTAATTCCTGTTCTTTACTGGCTTTACAAGAGGAGCTGAACCTGGTGTGCGAACCTCATCCTTTGGTACACGTAAGTAGTAACCACGTATACTTGGCTGTAATATTGTGTATGTCTTTGTAAAGTGTCGTTGCCTGTGTATTATCGCTATGTACATGCAATGTAGGCTACAGCTGACCGCGTCATTTCCGGTAACAGGAATCATCCCAAACTACTTCCAGTGGCCGAACTGTGTATTCCCAGTCACCTATCCCACCTGTTGTACGTGTTGTAGGTAGTTGGTACGCATGTTTGGCTGCTGTAACGACTAACGAGATATTTGTGTGATCGTTCTGTAGGTGAGCAAGGCGTACTACTCGCAAGCTGACCATGTCTCTGAACAAGATAAAGCAACCCGAAATGATTTTGTAGTGATTTACCTACTTTTTGTCCTGAAGAATTTTGTTATCGTATTTTAAATACGACAACAGTTTTGCTGACTTATTTTATTCTGAAAAAACTATTTTCATCCAATTTTAAGCCTAAAAACTTTTTACACATAATTTAATGCAAAAAACCTTTTATGCTTATTTTAACGCGAAAAATTTTTTTAGCGTTATTTTAAACCAAAAAACTTTTTCCTCCATATTGTACACCGAAAAATTTTTTTGCCTAATTTAAAGTCGAAAAACTTTTTACACTAAATTTGATGCGAAAAAACTTTGTACGCTTATTTTTATGCGAAAAATTTTATGATCTTTATTTTTAACCGAAAAACTTTTTCCGCCTTATATAAACTGAAAAACTTTTCACGTCAAGTTTTAAGCTTAAAAACTTTTTGATCCTAACTTAATGCGAAAAACTTTGCACGCTTATTTTAATTCGAAAACTTTTTAGCCGTATTTTAATGCGAAAAACTTTTTAGCATTATTTTAAAACGAAAAACTTTTCAACCGTAATGTAAGCTCAAAAATTTTTGTATTCTTATTTTAGTGTGAAAACTTATCAGCGTTATTTACCCGAAAAAACTTTTTGCGCCTTATATCAACTGAAAAACTTTTATCGTCAAGTTTAAGGCTGAAAAACTTTTTAAACTTTATTTAATGCGAAAAAGTTTTTATACACTTATTTTAAAACGAAAAAAAACTTATTAATTGTATTTTAACCTAAAATTTGAGTATTCTTATATGGGTGAAAACAATATTATTATTCTGGAACCGATAACAGTTTTTTATCCTTGAAGGTCCGGTTAATTATTTGTGTTTTTCACGTTTGTAGGGTTTGAAAAAGGAATGGCGCAAGCTAATGACGGCAGCCCCGTGTACGAGCGCCCCTGAGGCGGCGCATAAGCTTCTGGCGACTGCCGCATCCGGGAGTGCTGATGAACGTAATCAGTTCTATGGAAATGCGGTAAGGATTTGCAAGGAATTTTTTTTAAAAAAGAAGAAGGAAAGAAGAATAAGAGTTGACCATTATTATTACTGCTAATCAGGTGTGTTTTTTTTATTTGCAGCGTGCAGTATTGAACAGCACCCGAGATGTTGAGGATTCTGCGGCCAGCATACAGCGAAATGCGATTCTTTGTGTGGATGCGTTGAGCGCTTCAGTGAGAAAAATCCAGCACGAGCTCAGCAGTATGCGTAAGGAGTTAGCAAAAGCATTGGCTGAAACCGAGGGGGCTCAGTACAACAGAGACGAAGTTGTGGCCGTTCTCCGTAAGCGTACTGCCCATCCGAAATTGTTTTGCCGGGAAGAATATCGCAAGCCAGACCCGTTGACCAAAAAACGAAAGGTCAACGAAGGTAAAGCAAAAGCCAAGAAAAGGAAGGATGGCTCAACAGCGTATCCTGAACCTTTTGACTATACAGATAACGAATTCGAAGACGTAAGCTCTTTATGGTTTGTGAATGGATGTACGGTTATGATGTATTGTTTCTGTTTTGTTTCTTCTTTAGTTGGTGATGAACCATGAAAAAGGATTTCGGGATATTTTGATTAAGAGCCTGTGCCAGGCTCCAGTTCAGAATGGGTTCAAGGAGCTGGCTTCCATGGCGGCGGACCTGAAATCAGCATTCGACACTTGTGTACGCGAAAACCTGCTAGCTGATGACGAAGTTCCAAAACGTACCTGCATCCAAGCGATGGTGGATTTGCTACGTAAACGGGTTTGATGCCAAGGACGTGAAGAAGTTCCAGGAGGCAAAGTACGAGGCGGTGGTGTTCATAGATGACTTGAACGCTGAATATGTGTCAGCACTAGAGGACTTGGATTCTGAGTAATAGCGATTAGTTTAATGATAAGTAATGTTTTCGTATAAAATGTTTGAAAAAAATAACAAACTTTAAACTAATGTACCAACGTTTATGCCAAGTAATTCTAGTTCGTTTAATCAAGATATCTGCATAATTATAATGAAAAAAATTAACAATCAATACCATATCAAGCCAATCAGTATAAGGTGAAAAGTAAGCTACATGTACAAATTTCCAAGTGTACTGAATATTTAGGTATGCATGATCTTTGAGCTACTTGTATGTACGATCAATTATATAAGAAGCAAAGTCATAGGTTAATAGATCCGTAGATGTACAGTCTAAGCTGAATAAGTGGCACAGGAACCAACTAAAAAAGCAGAAAAAAAAACACGAGCTATCGTGCCAATCGGTAAAAGTAAAAGACTGAGCTACTGACATGGTGTACGAATAAATAGCAGTCAACAGACACGAAAATTTTTATTTGCATTAAATTCGTATTTGCATTTTTAACATGAAACGACAAGCCCAAACGGAAGCTTCGGCCGCTTCAGGCAAGTGGCTACGTGTCCACGCTTCGCCATCTCCGGATCCACCACCATGCCCTGCATGCCGGCCTGTTCGAAAGGAGGTTTGGAGAGATACGGATGTGCCAAAGATCCCCGACGACCTCCCGCACTGTTTCGAACACCAGCTGGATAGCCTACTAGAATGGTTTGCGTTACCGCCAGTGAAACGTGGTAACTCTGCCGGGGAGGATGGAGACATTGGGGCGATGGTTTGGACCGCTGTCAAGAAACTGTTTACCGCCAAACAGACAGTTGCTATGGTTAACAGTGTGTATAAGAAGCCGCCTCTGGAGTTTCCGCTGACCCGTAGCTTCCGTCGGAATGATGCCGGCCTGGAGCTGCAAGTTTTTTGTCAGCCAGGCCTTTTCGAAGAAATCCTGGAATACGTGACTCCGATTGAATTGCACAATATGCAAAGGTGAACAAAATGTTTCGATAACCTGAAAATGTAAAATTTGATTACGTATTAGCTGTGGTTTTTAAACGCGTCTGCTTTTGCTTGCAGTGTTAATCGGTACTTCAATGAGTTTACTACAAAAGAGATCGCAAAGAGAAGAAAGTCTGCAGTTGTGACCTTTACTCCACGCGATGTTGATCCGTATGGCGGTGTCGGAATCCGCAAGAACTGTAACTACCTTTACTGTGAAAATAAGCATTTTGCTCGGAAGCTTTTCTGTGTAGTGGACAGCTCCACACAGTCCATTGTGTTCAAGGTAACGGGAACCGAAGAAACTTTCGGGAGTCTTATGCATGACTATTTTTGCCCGCTGATGCAAGAACTGTACAAGCTGGCGCCTCAGCTGACCAGCATTCGCATAATTGGAGGATATATTAGTGTCCGAGCCGTACTGGAAACTGTCCAATGGCTTCACAGCCTGGAGCTGGAGGTGGTATTTATGTATGGATTCAACCATCTAGGAGAAGGACTGGTACCACCTGATATGCCACTGATGGAAAACCTGGGATGGCTGCGGAAGCCGGGGTGGACGTCGTCGTCGTTGTCGGGGTCCTCAACGTCGCCACCCTCGTCGTCGTCGTCGTCGTCGTCGGAGGAGGAGGAGGAGGAGGATGACCAGGAGGAAAAAAAACAAAGACGTAAAAGGTATAGGAAGAAGGATGAAAAGAAAGAAGAGTTGAAAAGGTCAGCGGCATTTATTTTTTATGTTTTTTATTGAGCTATGGGAGTATACATAGAAGCCGTATGTCCTTAGTTATGTGCTGATGAGTGGTCATTTTGTCCGGGGAGCCAACTAGCCGCATCACGTGGCACAAGTCGCAGAAGAGCTGATATCTATTCTACACTTTGCAATGAAAAAGACCCCGTTCATGCCCCGGATCCGGATGGTCTGGCATATCATTGGTCAGTGGTGGCTTAGCCGTTTGGATTGCATGAACTACAAAGCCATCGAACGAATTATGCGGAAGGTGACCTCCAACCAAGGATTCAGCCTGTACGATGATATCCATAATGCGCCGGAGTTTCAGAATCATGACATTGGCTACCTCAACGAACACCGGTATCAGTTGTATCGATTAATTATGGTCGCGAAAAGCTTGTCGATGGACAGGGCGGCGGTTTGCGACTGCTATAAATGTTGGTACATTTCAGAGAAACAGACGTATTGCGTTTACATTCGTAAGCATTACAATCTGTAACAGCGATCGAGTAGCTATAACCATTGCATTGAGTTCTCTTTATTTCTTTTCATTATTATGTGTCATTGATATACGGGTGAAAGGTCAAAGTCGCTTAATTGTGTTCTAGTTGTACGTACATTTTTTTGGTTATTGGTTGCTTTAACTTAAGCGTGCCCAAACTTGCTTATAAAAAGTGAGGTCCAATAAAATTGTGTGGTATATAATTTCGTCGTGGCTGGCGTAAAGTTGGTGCCTACAATTAGTAAACTGGTTTTTTTTGTTGAGGCGTTTTGAACGATAAAATGGCTGAGGATAACGCTTCTGACGGGGATGATATGGAAGAACAGGATCTACCACAGATATCGGAAGAAAGTCTATTGTTAGAAAAAGTAGCTGATACGTATTCTGGAAAATGAAAAACTTCTCTGAGTGTTTTTCAATGCCGCATTGCATCAGATTTATTCCAAGTACCGTTTTCTCGACTTTGTAATGTGATAGAGGATATATTCGAAGAAATATTAAACAGAACGCTGGTCGAGACAATCAAGCCTTGGTTTATGGTTCGCGTGCAATTGTATAGCGATCATCTTCGCAAAAAAATTCCAATCTGGACGCCTCTTATGAGGCGAGATGAACTAACTGTGGACCGTATCATGGCGCGCGTTGAACGGGTGATGCAAAGTTCAACAAGCTTTCGCTTGGATGAAAGTTTCAGGATTGAAGTCCAGTACACAGAAACGCCGGATGGTGGAGGTAATGACAATATAGTGATTCCTGAAAGCGTTAAAAGGCTATTGAAGACAAAATGTCCATCGTTCGTATAAAGAACGACGACAATTTATGTTCACCACGGTCCCTAGTGACGGCTAAAGCCTTAGCAGATGAAGATCTGCAACTATATTCAACGCTACGTGACACCAGGGCACATAAGCACCCAGAAAAGCAGCATAAGGATCAGCAGACATTATTGGCGAAACAGCTGGTAATAGCTGCAGGCCTGACGGAGCGGCGCTACAGCCTGGACGACGCAGAGACTTTTCAAAAAATACTAAGCGATTATCAAATCATAATTGTTGGACTGGAACAGCTTAACTGCATTATCTTTGCTGGCGAATTCAGGGAAAAACGCTTAATGCTATTGTATTACGCCAACTATTTTGACGTTTTAACGTCTCTTCAAGGGTACGAAAAAAGCAAATGGTGTTTTCATTGTAATTATGGGTACTCTCATGAACGTGATCATCGCTGTAAATGTACCTGCAAGCTTTGCTGCGCGAAAGGTGTGAGCTCGAAGCCAACCATGCGCGATACTGTGCGGGATGCAATCGAACGGGCTTTAGAAACAACGAGTGTTTTAACCACCACCTTGCAACGACAGCGAAAAACGCAAACCATAAAAAAAAGAAAAGCATTTGCGAAAAATTCAAGGTCTGCATAGATTGCTCGGCATTCATAAAGACGAACGTGAAAAGCGGATACGGGCCAGGCCATGTATGCGGTGAGATTTATTGTTCGGTTTGCCTTTGTTATGTATTACCGAACAACATGACTGCTGTAATAAACCGAGAAACTTGACGACAAAGTATTAGCCAAGCACAAATCTGCTAGTTTCATGTACTTTGATTTCGAGACGTACCCCGACGTTAATGGAAAGCACGTCCCAAATTTTTGTGTAATACAAGTGCAGGAAGATGGAAAGCCATTGAGACCATAATTTCCGAGGACATCAGCAACATTGGCAAAGACATTGCAGGCGATGTCTGTGAATTTATTTTCAAGAAAAGCATGCTGGATTTTTTGTCTGGCACATAACTTTAGAGGGTAAGAAATTGTTGTTCTTCTTCTGTTTCGAACAACATAAAATACGTTGAAAGTATACAGCTTACGGATAAAGCGGTGGGCTTTCTAGGTTCGATGTTTATTTTATTTTCAAATGGCTGCTTCAGAAAGGTCAAGCGCCTGACGTTATCATGAAAGGTTCCCAAATCACGCACTTGCGCGATCGGGAGTTTGGCATTAACTTTCGGGATATGCTCAATTATGTTCCTTTGTCATTGGACAACTGGGCGAAATCATTCGCCGTTGAGAAACTAAAGGTAAATTTCCACATGTCCTGAACCGACCACAATTTTGGAACACAGTTATTGACTATCGGATATTGAAAAGTTCAACTACCGATTTATATGCGATAAAGAAAAGCATGCTTTTATGGAGTTTATAATGAAGACGAAGCTTTAAAAAAAGGATTGTTTGACGTCAACAAGGAACTGGCTGCCTATTACCACCAAGACGTGACCACGCTACGTTGTTGTGCAATGCAGCTGCGCAACTTTTTCAAAATTACGGATGGACTGTGTATTTTCAATCAGGTTTAACCATTCCAAGTGTTTGTCATTGTTTTTGGAGGTCCAGGCTGCTAAAGCCTTTGGAAGTTGAAGTTATTCATATGCCCAGTAACAGGTATCTCCAATAAAGCCAATTCATGGTTACAATGTATAAGCCAGAGCCAAGGCATTGAACTGGAGCGAGAATTCAAAATTGTTGCGTTATTCATTGATGGGTACCATCTGGAAAGTCGAACTGCATATGAATTTTATGGGTGCGTGCACCATGGCCATCAAATATGCACGAATCCAAGTACACGCCACCCATCAGGACGCCACAATGGGTGAGTTGTACGAACGAACCGTACGGCGCGAAGGAATGTTGAAAAAGCTTAAAATCAATATTGTGAGCGTTTGGGAATGTGAATATGACAGTCGCATTAACAACGACGCTAATTTTGCTACTGCTATAAAACATACGGATTGTTGAACCGCTTGACCCGAGAAAAGCATTGTTCGGAGGACGAGTAAATGCCCTAGTGTTAGACTATAAGGTCAAGCCTGGAGAGAAGATGTGTACTTGGATGTTGTATCCGAATATCCATATGTCAATAAAACAAGCGCTATCCGGTTGGCAAGCATAAAAGAATTACTAATAATTTTAAAACCTTGGATAACTATTTTGGAATTATGCATTGCAAAATATTACCGCCTCGCAACCTGATGATACCGATATTACCGGCGCATTTCGATAAATTGATTTTCACGTTATGCCGCACTTGCGCTGAAGAAAAGAATCAGCAAGTTTGCACGCACGAGGATCCGGTGCAAAGAGTTCTGACGGGGACTTGGTGCACACTAGAACCACAGAAGCCGTGAAAATGGTTATGAACTAATGGTAATTCACGAAGTATGGCACTATCCGACAGCAGAGAGCGCATTTTTTGCTGATTATATTGATTTGTTCCTGGCGCTTAAAGTGCAAGCTTCTGGCTGGCCGGCTGATATTAAAACTTCAGAGCAGCGAGATGCGTTTCTGGACCACTTTTCCAAACGGAAGGCATTCGGTTGGACGGTTCCAAAATAAGCTGGAATCCGGGACTGCCACAGCTCGCTAAGTTATGCCTGAACAGGTTGGTGCTTATTATTTGTTTGTTTTTCGTGTCGGTAATACACTAAGAGTAGTTGTAGTAGTAGTAGTAGTAATTTAGGCTATGGTGTTTACAGCTTTTGGGGCCGGCTGGGAATGAGAAATAACCTTCTCAGCACAGTTTTTTGTGAACACTGTGAAGGATTTTCTGCATATTTAACGTCTTCAGAATTCGAAATCCATGATTATGACGTATTTTCGGATGACGTTGTACAAATAATGTACAAGAGGAAGGATGCTATGGTTCCGACTAACCCGAAAACAGACGTGGTTCTAGCAGCGTAAGTGATAATAGTTTCAATTTTAGTGCTTCATTTAAATCAGGTAAATTAGACTTGTGCTTATATTTTTGCTGTCAGGTTTACAACGGCAAGCGCAAGATTACATTTATTGAAATTTATGCAAAGAGCTGGCGAGCGATTACTATACTTTGATACGGTAAGAGCTGAAGCATTAGCGTAAAGCATATGAAACTAGAAGAAACGAGAAAAAAACATAGTTTTTAAATCGCAGGACAGCATTATCTTTGTTCAGCGTCCAGGTGATGAGCCGTTTGAAACCGGGTCCACTCTGGGGATGTTAAGTAATGAGCTGTGAGGACGACTTCATTACGCGCTTCTGTAGTACTGGTCCAAAATCTTACAGCTATGTTACGGCATCTGGGCAGGAGGTCTGTAAAATCAAAGGATTTGAAATTAATAAACTTACAGGAACGGTGTTGAATTTTGATTCGATGTTGAAAATTGCAACCCAACCTCTCGAAGATGAGACCGCCTCCGATAGCGCTCATGGTAACGTTCAGCCCGAGTCCCTTTCCGTCACATATGGTAGTATTTCGCCGGAAGAAACGGACATATGAAATCCAAGATGTGCCTATGACAAAGCGGTTCAAAAGACGTACGACAAACGTCGCATCTTAGATGACTTTACTACTGTGCCATACAGTTACGTACCAAAGCCCTTTGATCATGAACTTGAATGTTGGCATTGTGTCGTTATTGTAAGTAAAGTCAGGGTGGTGTTGGCTTCGTCGATACTGGCAGCGGCTGATGGCCGATAGGGTAGAAAAGTGGTGACGGTTCCGAAGTAATGCCCGATAAAATCAGAACAAGTGCTAGCAGACTACCAAAAAAACAATCGTAATGACAACGCATATCCGCTCGACGCCTTTCCTCAGCAGGGTCCATGGTAATGCAGGATATATAAACGGACGCAATTTAGACAACTAAAGAACAGTTAGGGAAAACCAAACGTGCAACTGAAGTTTTGTCAGTTTTGCTGCAGTTTATATAGTAGTCGATAGAACATGTCTGGATGTGAACCCGAAAATGTTTGTTTATCATCAACATCGGCATGCCACCACCATCGCGGAACAATAAATGCCATTCAGCACATTATCTGGCAAGGTGACTGGCAAGGTGGATTGCACGATAGGTTAAAAGGTTGCCTCGTGGGGAGTGTTGTTGCCAGCAGCTTTAGTCGTCTGTTCAATACACCCTTCTACGAAGCCATTTACCAACGAGAGAAGTCCATGAGCGGTGTGCTGACGTGGCCAAGAATCCTTGTTATGTGCATTGTGGGTTTAGTGGAGCAGTTGCTTTGGTGGTTCTCGAAACTATAGGTTGCTATACAGTCGAGCGTGACTATACAGCCGATGGACTGGGTAAAGCGTTAGGATTGTAAAGCGTTCTTCTTTGGGTAAAGCGTTCTTCAGGTCATAGTCCAGGTCAGTGGGCCAAAAATTTTAAGCAGGGCGTTCTTCGCGCTGATCCAGGTCCATGTTTGGTTTGCTCCGATTACCATCTTAAGGCATTGTTGATGAAGCTGGTTAAGATTCGTCAGTTTTGTCGCTTCCGTCCATCCATAAACTCGGGTAAAGCTTTCCCAGCGTTCGGTAAGCTCGCGTACATCTTCGTGTGAATCACCGCCAGATTTCGGGAAATCTTTAGAGAAGTTGCATTCCGGACGTTTGAAGAATGGTAGTAATGGAGTTGATCCAGTTTGTTGCTGTTGTTGTTGCTGTTGTTATTTGCTTGCTGCTGTTGTTGTTGCTGCTGTTGTTGTTGCTGTTGTTGTTGTGTTGTTGGTGCTGTTGTTGTTGCTGTTGTTTGTTGTTTAAGTGAGGTCATTTCTTGAAGAAGTTGGTCGATCTTTCTTCCGTACACATTGTTTGTGCTGATTAATGACTGAGCTATCCTTTGTTGCTAGATACACTGCTTTGGGTTTGCCTTGGACATCTTGAATGGAAAAGTTCCATTTTGGAGTTCGGATAGTGCGTCAGCTTCGTCAGTAACAGTGATCACGTTGTAAAGGTCAATTAGGATTGGGATGTCGTTTAGGCTAAACCGTCTGTGGATGTCGTGTTTTGAAATCAGTGGTTGTAGTCCGGTATGGATTGCTTGCATTTAGGTATCCTCAAATGTGATAGTGGTCATGTTGCTGGATTTGGCGTTGATGTTGTGGAAAGGTCACTGTCTGTGTCTGTCACTCTATTGTCAGTATTGTGTGTCTTACCTGCCTGGTTGGCAAGGCGCATCTCGATGTCAGTTTGCTCAAAAGTGCTGTCAGTATGTCGGTGTTACTACGAGTGTTCATCAACTGATAAGAGGTCACAGAGTAATCCGTTCAAGTACATATGGTGAGACAAATATGGAAAGGTCAGGGTTATAGCAGAAACAGGAATCAGACTGAAATGTCAGATGTAGACAGCTGGATCAGGAACCGATAGTTCACTTATGTTATGTAAAGCTGTATGGAACTATGATCAGTTTGGTACATAAGGTCAAATGTAATCCATTGTAATCCATAAAGATCGGTAGATACAGTGGGATCAGTGTGGAAGGTCAATGGAGTTGATAGTAAACACTTTAATCCCCATGAGGCCACCATTTGTAACGTAGGTTCTTACTAACTGTAACTCAAAGCTGGCTAGATGGTATAAGTCTTTTGTGATCTAAGACTGACTGAAACTATCAACGACTTTTGTGTAGAAAACATAGGACTTATATATGAGGACAGATGGACAAGACAACGTCCAGTTACACAACGTTATTGGCGTTTAGTGAATAGAAATTATGACATTCAAACCGGATTGCACTTCCGTGTTGCGTAACATGGCTTTGTTGGCCAGTACGTTGTACAACAACGCACTGTAGTTCGCATAACCCGCACTTATGCATTGTGTAACAACTCTTGGCCAGTAAGAGTTGTGTAATAACTCCCTGTTACTGTTATGCCAACGACCAGTTCGTACGTTGTGCATGTACACGATAAATCATGTTACAGGATCATCCAACTACTTTGAAGGTAGTAAGCACATGGAGCGTTTATTGAAAGGTTTCATCGGCGATGGAATGCTACAAATAGCGACAAGCACAACTCGACGAGATGACGAAGCTTACGTTTACGTGGGCCTGCAAAGAAGTGCGCACGGCGGACAAGGAGCTCTCACGGGTATCACGGGCAGTGATGGCTACAGCGGTGGCTTGTACTACTGGCGCGAACTAGTTGCTTCCTCCTGAGAGGATCAAAGGAGTATTCGCCATCACACATACGCATCGTTTGGGGATTGATGGAGCTGTGCTGTTTGCCTTTAGTTTACAGGGCGTGTGTGATAAGCGCCCGCACTGCTTCCAGTGACGACCTTTTGAAACGGTTAGAGGATTATGCTTCAACTCTCGAACTACCATTTGGAAGGAACATGATAGCTGCAATGCGTTATACGTAAACCATAGCGTACTGCGTTCGCCGGCAGACATTATCCGACTGTATCCGAATGTTAGCTCGCGCGCAGCGCAGGACTTTTCCGCTGGCTGTGGTCATGGCGTTCGTGGGCGGAAACCTGCAGTGGTGGTCTGGATATAACATCATGNCTTTGTTCCGCTGGCTATGGTCATGGCATTCGTGGGCGGGAACCTGCAGTGGTGGTCTGGATATAACATCATGTCACCTTGGAAGCGGAATGGTCCAGAGCTGCATTGCCCTTGGAGGTGACACGGATGGTCGTACGTTCATGGCAGGCGCATTATATGGGGCGTTCTATGGACTTTCATCTGACCAACGTGAGTTTGAGGCGATGCCGAAGATAACGGAAGCAAACAATGCTAGTACTTTAGCTGATGCATTGTATAAAGTGTCCACCCGATGACTAAAAAGCAAGAATAAACATGCTGCTGTTTTAACCTATTTAGTTGGCTATAAAATGATTAGGTCGGCTCGTGTTTCTGATGTTAGTGCATAGAGTTTGCGTATTCCTGCCTTCACTTTGATTTAGTTGTCCATTATTCTGTCTGTTTTGCTTTGGGTTTAAAGCGTTATCGTATGTTACCGTTATTTGTGAGTATTTTTAAATTTTCACCGCAATGGCTGCAACGCGAAGCGTAGATAGTGTATCAGGTGATAACAGTGACCTTTTGGCTGCCTTGTCGTCATCACCATCGTTGTCGACTATTCCGGCATCACTTCAGCCTGTTAGGGCATTAACTATTACTGGTACTAAGAAACGTAAGGTCACCGCGGACTCGTATAAGCCCAAAACCGATGCAGTTAGCTTAGCTCGGCGTGGGTTTACCCAGGGGCAGGTTGCATTTCAGTACGAAGGTGGGCCGGTAATTAAATTTGGAGGAGAAAAATTCATTGCAGTTTACTTGATGAACAACCGTTTGCGATACATTATTGGGGAGTTTGATAAAAATCAGGAGGGTCAGTGGGTTCCGAGTTTGGCGTCCAAGCATGTCGAGTTAGATGCGAAGCAGTTGCCAAACTAATGGGTTTACAACTGTGTGGACAACTGGAAAGGTTGATCAATTATGACGAAGGCTCTACACCCATTACGGCAATGCATGACCTCTGGGCGGAGGTTACTTCTTTAACTGGGGATGGTAAGAAAGTCATTCATATAACAACCTTGTGCTTTTGTTTCTATGGCACATTACTATTATATTTCTGCGGTTGCTTCTCCTCAGGCTTGACGAAGTACCCATTGCCAACATTCAGGTTTACCTTGAAGCAAACTGGCCTGAAAGAACCGGGAACAAAGGTGGTCATCAGCTCACCCAGTGAGAAACGACTTGCGATGAAGTGAGTGTTGTGTTCTAGTGATAGCAACATAATAAATACCAAATTTACTTATTCTTTTGGTTGTTTCGTAACCGTTTAGCTTATTGATATTATTATTATGGTTGTTGTTGTTGTTGCAATTGTAGTGAAAAGAACTGGACGGCGTTCTGTGAACTTTTGGACAACGGAACCATCCTCAAGCATACGTATGAGGTGCTGAAGGGACGATCCGGGTACCCTGCCATGCAAGTCTGCCAAGCCGACTACCAGGATATTTTTGAGAAGCTACCGTGGCCTATGATGGAGCGCTTTTGCAAACGCCTGACGCAAGAATGCAAGCTTTGCCACCTTATGGAGGATACCTTTGCTGATCCGCTGCAACCTGGAGCTCATGATGGCCATACTGCATGCCGCTACTCGGATCGTATACAACTAACGGACCGTATGCGAAGCTATGTCTGTAAGGATGTGGAAAAGACACTGCTGGGGCTGTTTCTCAAGCAACTACCGTACCGCTATGCTGACGAAGCAGCGCACTCGCATCATAATGCGGAACGCAACTTACTGGAGGCACTTCGCCAAGCCGGACAATTTCTGGTAATGCACGGAGATCGACTGTGTGCTGAAATGCTGCAGCGTTTCAAGGAGCAGTTCAAACTGAACTAGTATGAATGTTTCTGTGTGGTGTGTGCCTGTTTGGTTTCAAGCAATCATCTTAGCTCGTTTAGGTAATTTTAATCGCTATAACAGTTTCAGTGTATTCGTAATAATTTATTATTAATGTTATTTGCAAATATTTTTAGTTCGCGTTGGCGGCCCCAAGTCGATTTGTCATTTTAATTGCCACGCGGGCCTCTGCAAAACCAAAGGTGTGTGCGCGCAGCCTCACCTGATTTTGCGAGAACTATATTACAATTTAATTGTTAGTAGAATGCTTCAAAATTATAAACACGTGTTTTGCATTGAAAAAGTCATTAATAAAGTTACGAACCATCAAGTCGTTTTGAAATTGATTATCAATTCGATATAGGTTATGAATGATGTAGGAATAGGAAAAGCGACATACTGATCGCATTACTATAAAAAAACATGCAGTGTTGAGCGCAGGTAGTGGACAATGGCTGTTGTAAAACAGCTCGCTGTTCGTATAGGGGCAACGGTGGTGATGACGCAGGCTGGCCGATGAGTTGCGTTTTCAGAAAAATTTTCAAGTGACTGACTATAATAGGCCACGGGTTTGCCGTAGGAATCGAAAACTTCAATAAATGAGGGGCACTCAACGTAGACGGCAATCCAATGTGTTCCGGGTTCGCTGGCTGGATCAGTGTTTACAATAAACGCAGCAGGTAGGTCGACCTCTGTAAGATGCTGCTGCTGTAGCTCATCTAGGGCGTAAACGCCGCGAAACACCGATCTCAGCATGTGCGAAGCGGGGTTGTACTGTGACCACATGATATTCCGAATTTCCTGTTCGTTCATTGTGACGATTTGTTTGTTTAATTACGACGCAAAGTCGCAAATAACCTGGCGTAAATTGGTGAATTCTATTAAATGGTCGCACGTTATCCAAGCCAGCATTTGATAGGCATTAGTTAGTGGTGTGTCAAAGTTACTTCCAGGCCCACTGTCCTGATCGAATTAGCGTCATGGGCCCTAAGCCTGTAGCCGTTGGCGTCAGGTCAAAAGCGAACACTGTGTATCCTTTTGCGTATGTATGACGATCCAGAATATGGGCTCCAGCTGGATGGTTTTTTGATTCAAAACATCCAAAAGCCGTCATAACACTTTAAATAGCGGTTGTTTGGAAAGTCACACATGTAGGGTATCGTTGGGTATTGCTTCCATCCACATTAATACAGATTTGACGAACGCGACAATGATCAAATACAAACGGATTGAGGCTTGTTGTGCCATGGAAGCGGTCCGATTGCACAAAAGCAATAAATACCACCTTAGGTAGTTGGCCGTACTTGAGGTCGGAAAAGGCTATAGTTTGGGTGCCAGCAGGAATAGCACGCGCCTTTAATTCTGCGCGTTCAATGTGGTATTTGGCTGTTGTTGTTTGTAACTTTTGTGTAATAGCGTTCATAAAATCCGGTGATGGGATATAGCGTCGTACGGTTATGCGTGGATGTTTCATGAATGCCTTGTATTCCGTTGCAGCCGCCGCACCAGTATTCCATGATCGTAAATAAAATTCTGAATTGTTAAAGTAGGCTAACGTGCACGGGCACGCCTGTGAGCAAGGTTTTGATTGTACGCATAAGTCCGTGAAAATCTTTCCCGATAACTGAACGCTAGCACTTAAAGCAAATAGCTCCTTGCGCTTTGCTTCACCAGTGTTCTCTGTGGCATGTTCCATCTTGCCTGGTGTGTCGAAATAAAATCCGCCGCTCGTTAGCTGGCTTTTCATGGCATCTTCAGTATAACTTGTTAGAACCTCCATTATAGCGCGATAGGGATAATAAGGTGAACAGTCAGAGATCACCTTGTTCGCCACAGTAAAATGAATTTGTTTGAACAAACTATGCACAATATAATTAACAGGCGCTACGTTATCATTGTTCTCTAGGTTCACCCATGCATTTGTGGC
The DNA here is from genome assembly GCF_019649055.1 of Paramacrobiotus metropolitanus. Classification (NCBI taxonomy): domain Eukaryota; kingdom Metazoa; phylum Tardigrada; class Eutardigrada; order Parachela; family Macrobiotidae; genus Paramacrobiotus; species Paramacrobiotus metropolitanus. The sequence goes on along the minus strand of NW_026570500.1, from coordinate 20,888 downwards.
GTTCTTTTCTTTATACTTAATTCACACTCAAAACACGTATCCGTGAGCGAGCAGACCGTTGGATGACGGCGGGATAAAGAAAGACAGGTTACCGCTTAATGGTGAGTCTTCCGGAGGCGCCGACTCTGGTCCATACTCTTGTGTCTCATAGCTGAAACGTTCCGTTAACGATGCCGGTACGGAGAACAGGTTCATGTCACTAGACATGGCCGGCTCTGAGTGTGGTAGGAGATATTCAGGCATTTTGTAGTTTTTTTAGAAAATATCGGGATACTTATCAAAGAACCGTTACTAGTACGGTGCTTTCGTCGTTTCGTGTTTTCTCTTTTTGAATGTTTAGTAGGGCGTTTGCGTTTACTTCCGCTACCAGTTTGCTGTTTAGCAGTCACGAGTTGAGGGGCTTCAGTAGAGGTTACTGCTGCGTCTGAAGGCTGAGCTGGCTCCAATATTTTCCTAGCTTTTCAGTCACCTTTTCCGCAGCACTGGTGGCTACACTTTGAGCAGCTTGCTTCAAGTGAGGTTTTGCTGACTCTAATGCTGCTCTAGCATGGGGTAGAGCACTTCGAACGAGCGGTGCGGTGAATTTGGAGACGCGCGAAAACACTGTTCGGAAAAAAGTCTGCTAAGCCTGAACCGCTTTGTAGACCTGAACTCCGATATCTGCCTAATGGACCATAACCAATCTGATTCTGTTCAAACAGCTCCTCAAATAGACTTGAATCAGGTTCAAAGAGCACAAGGTTATGGGGCGCAGCCATGATAACAGCTAGAGCTATAACGTTTCAACGAACAGGCCTAAAATGCAGTTTCACTAATGATTTTCCCGCCTGAAATTTAAAATCTTCGTCTTCGGAGCTCAAGTTGATTTCGATGGTTTCGATGAAATTACGTACTAGTGGTACATAATGTGGTTGGTCGAATCGTTCCGTTATGAGATCAAACGGTTCTCCTTTAATAGGCATAGAACGTAAAACTTGTGCGGTTTGATCGCCTAACGCTGAAAACTCCACAATGTCCGAATAAACATACATTGTTGTGTTGTTATGTTGCATGTTGGCAGATTTACTGGACGCTACCACCATTGGTACGTCCAACGTATCAGCATTAAGCGGTTGTTTTCTTTTAAGTAGGTACCATAGATAAGGTCGAGGTAAAAAAAGTACTAGGAGCTCTTCCGAATGGTTCAGTTGGCGTCCCATCTTCTTCTATCATTTCCTCAATATAGTAACGAAATTTTGAAGGAACACCGTCAAGATCTTTAAAGTCTAAAGGGTCTATATCGTGGTGAGTCTGCACAAAACCAAGTAACCCTTTCAATCGGTCATCGTTTTCCGAAAAACGCAGCTTACCACGCAAGCTATTAAACGTTACTTCCGTGCCAGGCGTTACAGGATTATAACGTATATTGAACACACTTTGTGGTACTGTTATTTGTGCGAAGGCGTGAGGGAGGCTTTGTGCAACCTTTAAGTCTACCGAGTTTGGCGACTGTCGCTCAATTACGTCAATTAGCGCCTTCAATGTATATAGACCCGGTGGAATGATGATCGTATTCTGAACCGATGACAAGGAGGTGTCACTGATGACATCGTACTCGTTAACAGTTAGTTCTTGCTCTTTTGGTATGTTGTAGATTGAGTTTGTGTATTGCAATTCCACCAAACCCACTTCCCACCGGCCCGATAAGAATGTTAGATTTTTAGTTTGTCTTCCACATTTGCGCACTGTTCTTGGGATACATGTCCATTGACGCATCGCTTGGTAGTGTCACGTAAAACGGTGTACTATTTCCAACAACACTAGCCATTTCCGTCAGCTACTTTTGATAGCTCTTGCTCATAAAACTTTCCAATTACACTGGGTCCACCGTCGGCAGGTTCCACTTCATACACAGGTACGCGATGTGATTACCTTATTCACTCGATATAGCTTTTGTGTACTTCACATCAGCGCCTTTCTTAAAGCTGCTTTTGCAAACGAAGACGCACTGTGTCTCCGTCCTTAAATAGCGGTACCTTAGCTTTGCTTTTATTACTGTTGGACTGTAATCGCTGGAACACCAAAGCGAATTTTCTCGATTGACGTCATTCGGCGCCAATCCATGCGCCGTGTGAGGTGTGCTGTTGTAGCTGTGAATAATGTCCTGTAACTTGTCATAATATTTTACACTCCATCGCGAGCGGTTATCAGTCGCATGAGACGCTCTCGTAACGTTCGGATGAATCGTTCTGCCATGTTAGCTTTAATTTCACAGTTCTCTTCAGAAAACATAACGACGCCGTTCTGTTTCATGTAGTCTTGAACTGGTTTGTTGTAAAATTCACGCCCTGTGAACGAATAATACAGTTAGTTTGCGACGCTTACGTTTTCATCCTATGTGTGTGTGTGTGTGTATTGTGTGTGTGTGTGTGTGTGGGTACCTCTATCCACTTGTAAATACATAGGTGGTCCATACAAACGAAAAGTTTTCTCAAGGCAGGAAGAACGTATTCACTGCTTTTTTGTCAGCATTTCGCATGCTACTTTTGGAAAAACTATCCACAACAACCAGCAGAAATTTTATGTTTATTCTGTTTTGCGTAACGGGACACATCCATCAGGTCAGCCATGTACTGTTCACCGAACTGTATTGAAACTACCGGATTTCTGCGGAATTTCCGCCGAGACGGCTTATGTAAATTAGGCGTCAATTCCTTGCATTGCGCTGATCAAGTTCGCTTGACACGGTTTGATGCTTCCGGAATCGTTCCACTCCCCAGGCTTGCCACTTGCGCCGCACTCACGTACTCCGCTTCTCCCATCTTTAGTTAGGTCAACTTGGACACTGACGTCAACTTTGTTTTGTTTGACCAAAGCTATTGTCTTTACTGACGTTTGAGTCTTCCGAATCTTTATCCCAGCACAGCATGACGAAATAAAGGTCAGCTTCATACCCTCTCCAAAGTTCAGACTGACTGGTATGCACCCCGCCATGCCTGCTATTCTTAAATAACTAACCACTTTAAGCGCTTGTGTTGCTGAAGTTTCTTTCCAAAGCCCAGCTGTGGATCATCATATTTATTTTCAACGGCGTAATAGTCTACCCGATCTCGATTTCTTAAATTATGTATTTTGTTTAACGTTGTTTGAAGTCGTTTTCTTGATTTTGGATGGCCGATTTTGCTTGGCGTGATCATGTCCTCATACACTTTCCGTTTTCCTTGTGACCTTGAAGGGAACTTGCAGGCGTTGCGTACTGGCTGTTTTCACCGCTTAACGGTTGTTGGCGCACCGGTGTACCGGTACCTGCTTGCCAAATATACTGGCGGCATGCTGTTTTTAAAAGTGACTGTTTTCGTCGAGCTGAAGTTCTTTTACCATCTGCTTAAATATAGGTTTCGGTTTACGAATTTTTTCAAAGGCTGGGATCCTTCCTGGGACACATTAGGGTTGGTTTGGCTACCGCTCGTATCATCTAAAGCGCGGCCGCAGCGCTAAAACCGCTGCAGACTAGATGAAAGTAATTGTGCTTTCTGATATTCCGATAGGCTTTTGTTAGCCAAAGTTTCCGTTGTCAGCTGTTCTAGAGAAAGGATTTTGGAAGCTTCTGGGGTACTTGGTTTAGTGCCAGCTCAACCTCCGTGCGCCGTTTCTCCGCTTGCCGTTTTGGTATTAACATATAGGTTTCCATGTTGTTTTTTCATATGCGTATTAGCGATTTGCTGTCACTGCGCTTATAACTGCTGATGCTAGTAATGGTAATAGAGCGGGTAAGAATCCTCCTCGTTGTAATAGTATACGTTTTTCTTTGAAGTGATACACTTGGAGATGCTAGAAGCTTTATGGGAGTCTTGCACTTTTACACGCTGTCAGCTGATGAGGCTTTAAGGGGACTCGTCCTTTAATAAGGTTCAAGGCAAGCTCTTGAATACCCTTATATGGTGTTTATCGCAACACTGTTTCAACAGTGCTCTTCGTTGCTTAGGCTTTGCCCGGTTAAGGGTAAGCAAAACGGGGCAATCTCCTTCGCTTTACTTGCCATTTTTAGGCTCAGTGATGGCAGATGATCAGTATAAATTCTCATTGTCTCTTTAGGAAACAAATGCGATCGCAGCCTTAAATAAGATGGACAAGCTGGGGTAAGGTCAATTAATAGCGGTTGATAGTTTTCCGACGTGCAAGCCGCGTACGCTTGTGCAAGGCACTTTAGTTTTGTTTGACGTTGTAAGATATCGATCTGGCCGAGGTCCCGAGCATTCTTAAACAGCACCATATACTGACAATTTAGTGTTATATCACGCATCGCTTTTCCTTGTTTGTACAGGTTTTGGGTAATATAAATAACGCTCAGGTTTTATGGTGAATTCCTTGCGTGAACAGATTACTGGCCTGCTCATTTTTTGCCATCTCGTGTGCCAAATCATCCACAATCAGTAAATTTGTCACCTCCTTATCGAAAAAATCCTCGTCCGAAAAAGGTCACTCAGTCCTTTCACAAACTCTGTTTCTGGACACTGAACTTTCAAAGCATCGTATCCATTCTGCCACTGATTGTATGCATATACCACTCTTCTCGGAGTCGAAGTCATCATTTCTTTTCGTTGCTCGATAAGGCGGAAGACAAAGACGATTTTCCAACCATTGTAGGACCGCAAATCATCATTCCAAAGGAGTTACGAGTTTTGGCTGACTTTCCAGCTCCACGAAATTGTTTTGAATTACTGCTGTCATGGCGGCATCAATAAAAAATATAGTCGCAGTTGGTAAACTGAATTGTGGCTTTGATCTTCAAGATATTGCAGACCTTCTCCAGATTCCGTACGATCCCAACATTTTTCAGGACTTACTATTCGCCGAATGCGTCCATACAAAAGTCACTGTCAACTATACAGCAATGGTCGGATTACAGTAAACGGAGCTGTTACCGAGCGTAATGCTGAAGAGCTTCTCGAACTCTATTGTAACGATATGCACATGTTAGGCTATACCGATGCGTACGTTACGGACTTCGAAATAGTTAATGTAGTAGCGTCTTATGACATGTATAGACCATTGAAACTAGATGACGTGTTTAAAAAGCTGCACTGCTACCGCCCATGTTATGAACCTGAACTGTTTCCTGGTCTAAGCGTCCATCTACCGGTAGCAACTTGTGTAATTTTTACCTCTGGTAAAGTTAATATTTTGGGTGCAAAGTCGGAATTGGCTGTGCGTACTACGGCAGCCGAACTTCGCTTGCTACTGTTTTAATGTTCACATGAATCTTATCAAAGTTCATTTTCATTTTTTGACTAAGTCTTCTCCGCTTTAATAGACCACTGCTCTGCCATAAACTAATAAACATACGAAAAAACGATATTCTTTTTTTTTAAACAAAACCGTCAGTTTTAACATCAGTTTTCTTGCGGCGGGCGATCTGGTCTGCAGGACGTTCCGCTATGCCAGTCATGCTCAGCTTGTGGGTCGTCATGCGGCTCCCAGTTTTCTAACTCTAGTCCACAATGAATACACTTCACTAGGTCACGCAATCCCGTGTAAAAGAAGCCGGCTCTCGCAAAACGCGCCGCTGACGGTGTACGCAGTGTCCAGTTCCTGTGTTGAAACGAGTGCAGACGGTATACGAACCGTCTGAATTCATGTTGCAGCCGATAGCCTGCTGCAGCACGCCCAGGAGTCGCTGTGTCCGTTCTTCTGGTAGGCGCTCCCGGGGGATCCAACCAAACCAAAGTGTATCCACTCAAAGCGCCCAATGGTAGACGATATGGCCTATCCGCCGCAGGCGCTGAAGTCGACGTAGTTGCTGGTTCTGGCCGTAGCGGTGGTTGTGGCGGAGTTGGTGTGGCTGGTGACGCTCCGGTTCCAGCGCTTGGTACTGAAACTGAGTCCGGTACTTGCGGTGGAACAGATCTTGTTAAGCTTACTGGAGAATCTTGCAATTCGCCATCTTCAACCAGAAGAGAGTCTCCACTATCGTAGTCTTCGTTGACTTCAGACATTTTTACACTGCCGTACTAACCGCTTGCATGTTTCTCGGTTTATATACCGGCCATCGGAATGGTAGCGTTAGGGTCACCTTTATAGGATCGATACCGTTCAAGGATCATTTCCCACCATGACTGATAACCAGCCCGACGCGATACTATTTTACAGCAGTACTGTGCGACCTGCATGACTTTCCCAACATACAGGCCTAGGTCAGAGTCACCGTTCACAGGTCGGGGTAGCGGAAGCCGATAGCGACCTCTCAAAACTGTGGCTCCCACCAGCTTGAACAATTCGGGTTAACTGGTAGGCTAGAAAAAAAATCTTCTGGCTTCTTAGGCTTGGGGACTTCATACCCCACGTGGAGAATTTTGCATAACCAGCCATCGACCATGATGTTCATACCCGGTGCCAAATCTAAACAATTGTTTTTTTTTATTTGACTTTCATACGACCTTCTGTTTTTATATTTGTTTTACCGTGAATTTCCTTCACAACGTCCCTGACAAACACCTCAGTGTCACTATTCAAGGTTGAATTATCAATTGCCCCACCGCCGAACACCGATGAAGCACACAGGAGGAAAACAATCGTCTTGAACTCCATGGTTGTTTTTAATACAAAAAAAAGACGACGTTCTAGAAACTTGCAGGTCGTTCCCTTATACTCTGAAACTTGAACTCCTAAGGCCTTAAATAGACTTTACATCTACAGTCGTATCGGTCTTTAGTGCTATCTTAATTTCTTCCAAGTAGCCGTGCAGTATTTGATACAGCATATACTGGTCGTAACTCATAAAGTGGATCGAAAACCCATGAGCGTTGACTAGCGCCATTCTTGAACAGTATAGGTCGTAGTCTATTTCCAGTGTCCATGGTGAACCCGGCTGTGTGTCTTTAAACTTTTTAACTGTTTTGGACTTTTTTAATAATTCATGGATGTCGTATGCTTCTGCAGCACCAAACGTCCAAGAAACTTTCGCTCCTGCGCGTTCGTCCACAAGTTGCAACTGCTTAAAATGACCGCCCTTGCAGGTTATGATATTAACTTTTGTGCCGCGTTTCAAGTCCCAGCTCAGTTCGCATTCTCCCTGATTTAACGACTTAATCACCGCTCCGTACATTATGTCTGATGTAACGTCCATTGTGTATGCTGTACCGTTCATTTTGGTTTGCAGTTTAAGATATTCTCTGAATAAGCGATATATTTTTTCTGTACTATATACAACAACCACCTTAAATAGATTTTATTCAATATTCCCATCAATAACAGCTAGCCAGCACACGCTTCAGTTATTTCGCGCTCATACGCCTGTAGAATGTTACACAACTTCTTTTGGGCCAATAAAGGCAGCTCCAGCACCATCTCTGGATGATTCAACAATAACTTTGAGCAGTATGTTGTAGTTTCCACTTCCATGTCCCAGCTTAATCCTTCGACGGACTTCAGCCGGATGGATGTCTTTCGCGGAGTCAACGCTTCGTGTAGTTTCTTTGCCTCCATCGGTAGGAGATGGATAAATATTAACCGCTCTCCCTGTTGACCTTCAATCTCCATCCAATCAAACTTCCCCTTGAACGTTATCACGTTGGCCTTTACATTTCCAGCCAAACTCCACTGCAGTTGGCTATAGGAACCTGCAAAAGGCAAAATCTCGGCCTCGTACATTACCGCTAATGTGTTGTCGTACATCTGCGCCATGGTACTGACATGCTTCATGGTAGCCACAGTTGCAAACATTTCAGCTTTTATATACCAGTTACAACAAAGATAGTATCTGCCATTTCCGGTCAGCAGTTCTCAAACATGGTATATAAAGCCCAATATTTCCAACAGCAGAAATCAGTCGTCTACCGTTCTTGAACCAACTTTGGTGTATAAAGTGGTTCAGAGTTGTTCGGTGCCAGTTGGATATTATGGCCCTAGCGACCTTGTCTCGCCCGCCATTCCCCGTCACGGTATTGCTTGGATATTTTAGATCAGTTCAAAATGGATTGACCAAATCCTTTGGACTGACTACGATTACTAAGCAGGACCGTCAGCGCCGTGACCTTTTGGGCTCCATATTTTTTTTACTGACCTGAGCAGGGTTCATACTATGACCCTGCAGAGTTTACACTTGTTTCTTTGTTCATATATACGGTATTGCTCTGTAATCGTAGTTGAGTTAAACTGGATTGATCGAATCCATGTAGCTTACTACGACTATTGAGCAGGACCGAAACCAGTTCAGTTAACAGGAACTGCTTTGAAACGAATTTGATCACATATCTAACCTGTTACAATCCGTAATTCCCGTTACATTTTTATGAGAGTTGTACATTGCGCTGATAGTAATGGACATCACCGTAATTTCTACTGGTCATTTCCATTGTGACTAGCTCCCTGTTCATCTCAATGCGATTCAGAACTCAGGGTACAGGTTTTATAACTATGTCGAAGGTCTGTAGCAAGGAGCCATAATGTTGGACATTATCACACATTGGTCATATCCATCATTATTATTGGTTCTTTGTACGTCCTGCAATATTTTTGAATGTTTGACAGGCTTTTATGAGAGTTGATACGTAGTGCTGGTAGTAATGGAAGTTACCTCAATTATAATTGGTCATTTCCATAGCCACCAGTTCCATGTACACCTCAATGTGAATTGGAACTTGAAAAGTGTTGGCTTTGCAAATATGGGGAGGACGTGTACCACGGAACTTCAGCAATAGACGTTACCATGTCTTGGTCATGTCCAATGCTGCTTGTTTCTTGTACGTCCTGTAACAACATTGAATGTTTGACTAGCTTCCGTGAAAGCTGATACATAACGCTGGTAGTAATGCAACTGCTCTTAATTCGTATTGGTCGATTCCGTCGTTGCCGGTTCCTTTTGCGCATACTGCGTTGTGGATTTCCAGTAAGTAATCAAATAGATGCAAAACTTTAATCAACTTTCACCAGAACATGTTGTGGCTTACTCGTAAACTAAACACTTTTATAGGATAAGGTCTGGGGTTCAATCCCCTGGTAGCTTAACATAAAACAAAAAAAATTTCAGTAGCAAGCCACAGCTTGTTCTTTTTTTTTAACAAAAATACACTGGCAGGATTTTTTTTATGACGGAACGACACATTGGGCAACCATCACAGTCCTTCACACAGCAGTTGCAAACAACAAAATGACCACATGGATATAGAATCTGTGTGATCACATTTGTGTAACAAATCTTACACAGCTTTTCGTCTTTCAATTCGGTCAAATGATCTGCTGGAGAACGTAAGAAGATTCGTCGCCAGTGCTCTCTTACTGCCCGTAGATGTTCCTCGCTATTACCCTTCATTCTTGCATTTCTGTTAATACCACAAAACTGATTAACCGTTCAGCAATGCAGGGCTACTATTTGAAGACAATAACCTTTCACGCCTTTCGCTATCCCGGCAACCCTGTTCAAGCCAAGGAACGGACCAGGGAAACCCCAGCTCTGACTGGGCCATGATTCTCGCACTCGGACGCCGGCGTAAGGCTTCCATCACGTGCTCCCAACTATAGAACTGTAAAGCTTGTAGAACTTTTTCTTCTTCGGCCGCATTGTCTGGCCACAACAGAGCGTCTTCATCTACAATATCGAAAGCTTAGTTGTAATACGGTATTTATTCTTTTACCGCCAATCTAACCTTCTTTAGATGCATTTCTATATTTGTTCTGTTTCTTCTGCCGAATCATATTTATAAAGCTTTCCCCCTTCTGCTCCACCAAATATGGACACTGCGGTCTTAAGGCAGCATGAATCTCCCAAGGGTCTTCATTTTCTCTCCAGCAATCTCTTCCCATGCCACAGTAAAAAACAGCGTGTCAGTATACAATAGTTTATAAAATAAAAACCCGCTGCAGCCATTTCTTGTGGATGTTGATGTGGACTGCTTGGCCAACGAGCAAAAGTAGCGAAGCGGCTTTCATAGGATTGCATTTTTTGGGCAGTACACCTTGGTAATGATGTCCTTGCTGTACTCCTCGAATCCAGTAAATTCCTCCTCACTAGCCTCTCCATCATAAACGTCTGCGTCCGCTTCGGTGTCGCTACAGCTGGTAACTTCACTTTCTGATCTCGACATTTTACAATCCGGAAAATAAATTCTATGTGTTGCAGCCGGTGTACCCTTTATGTTCCGTGCACTAATAGTTCCAAGACAATAACTACACGTAATTAAGTCCTCATAACCAGCACATTCAAAGCCAGCCTTAGCCAGTTCCAAAGGGGTCCAAGATGAATACCCCCATTCAAGGAACGATAATATACGATTGTACAAGTCCATCAGCTAGTAATTAACTTTCCGTCAGTTCCTATTCTGGCTATAAATACCACCGTTGCATTCAAGCTTTCATGTTCAAACACGCTTCTCTATTTAACACATATTTACCCTATTTTTACGAATTTTTCTAGGTCATTAGGAATATTTTCAGGATTTTCTAAATTATTTTTGAAAAACGGGACGTCATCCCGGGACGCTCTTATCAGCGTCCCACATCTAAAAGCCGGTCGAGACAGGCATATTACTACTACCTCCCAGGGAACCTTGCCAAACGCCAGAAATGCATCCGACAAGAGAATCCTTGTGCTAAAACCGAAAGATGCGGCTTTGTCATCTCAGTCACGCAAAACAGCAAAAGAAATGACGGATTTTTGCAACATCCTATCTGCTACCATCCCCACCGGAGCACAGGGTGCCAATGTAACGAAAGTCCGCCCGGGTCATGGTAAGTCAGTTGTCGTTGAGTTTGAAACGCCACACGATGCGGCAAAAGGTGAAGAGTTATTTCATAAGCATAGTGAGGCGCTTGGTGTGAGTGTCGAAAAGCCGAAAGCCCGCAAACATCGTATGATCATTCGCAGAGTCCCGGTTGCAATGTCCGAAGAAAATTTGATTAATGAGTTGAGGTCAAAAACTTGCGCGTTGATTCTGAAATTAAGATAGTAAAAAAACTTACAAGCAATCGTCCGAACCCGTTAACCTACGCAGTTGTCATTGATGTCGATGCCGATACGCGAAATGCTCTGAATACCAAAAAATCTGTGTTGCTGAGTTGGTATTCGTGCCCTGGTGCCCTGTAAGTGACCATTTTTACGTGCCGCAGTGCAAGAACTGCTGTGAATTTTACCATGTAGCCTGCGTGCTGTATCGGCCGCGGGATCCGTCCCGCAACTTCAGCATCAATCTGACCGGTTTCATCAGCGCCTGCAGCAATCTGCCGCGTGAAAGTCTCCAGTTGACGCAATGCACCATCACGCTGGAATACATGGTTTCGGCCACGAAGACAGACAGCGAACTGATGCTTCATGTTTCCGTTAAATGTTACGCAGTGTATTCCGGGCGCTGTAGGCGGTGCTACCCCCGCCCAGCGGGGAGGAGTTATACTCTCTGTCCACATTTTTGACGGCAGCGTGCGGATGTACTTCATTTCTGTGACCTTTCTGTGTACCACTTTCTGGGTGCTAAAGTCTTCATGAACACATATTTCGTAGTCTTTGCCAAAAACGTTAACAAGGATAACTTTCAACAAAGCGTGCTGTAACCTTACAAGACGACGTGCGCTAACTTATCGTATACTATTTCTTATTGCATTTTATTTTTCTTAAAACTAAATTACAGAAAAAAAATATCACGGATAAAACGGTATGTAGAGGCAACTTCAAACAATGATATCCACAAATAAACGACCTACCTCAAGCTGTAGTTAGAAGTAAAAGGCAGCATTCGACTACGCGGTAGAATAGTGTGTTTTGAAGCGGAAGTACCCAAGTCAGCCATGCTTTGTTATCTGTTTAAGTAGTACGGTAGTAGTAGTAGTTTCGTCCACTCATTAACTCAGCTGCTCGGCATATAGTTTTTGATACGTTACAAATTCAGATTAGCTAACGTGGTCACTTTGTAGAATGGCGTACCGACATTTCGGCATAGGGACATTTCGGCATTGGACACTTCGGCATAAGACATTTCGGCATAAGACCATTTCGGCATAGGGACATTTCGGCATAGGGACATTTCGGCATACGGCCATTTCATCATAAAATCTGAATAACTAATATCTGAAAAATTTACCGAAACTTAGAAATTTATCAAACGAGCAACGCTAAAAACTACAAGAAAAAACAAAGAACCCAAGAAAATCTAAAACCCTAACAAAAACCGAAAACAATAACCTCAAGAAAATAAAAAATAGGAAGCCCAGAGAAAAAACAAAAACATAAGAAATCACATAAGAAAACCTAAAACAGCCTAAGAAAACCCAAGCAACCTATGTAGGCTCAAAAGGAACTAGTAGGAAAGGACCTAAGAAAACCAATAAGACTTTAGAAAACATAAGAAAACCTAATAAAATCTAAGTAAACCTAAGAAGTCCCAAAATGACCCAAGAAAACCTATGAAGCTTTCAAAAACTAAGCATGACCTAAGAAAACATACAAAACCTAAAGTAATTTAAGCCGAACCTCAGAAGGCCTAAACAAACTAAGAAAACCAAAACAAGTTAAGAAAAGCATACGGAACCTAAAGAGCCCCAACTTGAAATGGCAACCACATTAAAAAGATTGTTCAAAGATATTCCAATGGAATTATTGGATGAAATGTATACAAAAAACCTGATATTATGCGAAACAGAAACAGTAATCTATAGAAATGTCCGTATGCCGAAATGTCATCATGCCGAAATGTCCTCATGCCGAAATCCTTATGCCGAAATGTCTTATGCCGAAGTGTCCTATGCCGAAATGTCCCTATGCCGAAATGGTCGGACACGTGTAGAATTTATTAATGCTGTGGTCTTATAAATAAACCGTTAATAAATTCAGTTGCCAGGCAATCATGTCGTTCGGAGCTGCGCAAAATGCATTCATAAAAATCAGTGGTAATTCGTGACTTCCATGCCATAAAATCAACAACTTGATGTTGATGGCATTATGACTGCCTAATGCCTATTAATACGGGCACGCTGCAGTTAATAAGACGTGTATCAAATTACAGTACTTGATGCATTTTATTCTGATTATATTCTTGCAGTTATTTCCTCATCACAAAGATGCCATATCCCAGGTAAGTACACTGGATCGTACCACATTACCTTATTACTCGTATCTGGAAGCAGGGTAAGCAGATTGCCTACGCACAACCAGCTTACGAAGGTCAAATCGCTCAAACAGGTTTATCATGTGTGCTTTCCGAGCTGCTGGCGCATGTTTCGTTAAACTCCCGGATCCCAGTACTGTTTTTCGAAAAGCGTAGAATAGTGATGAGTTGCCACTCGTGATGTACCGTATTACAGGATTAACGCTACGGGTGAAGTGAAATCTGTAATCATTATTCTGCACTGCTCTTTTTAACTGCGACTCAGCAGTGCATGAATTTGTAATGGGAGCGGTTATTGCAACCCCCTTCCGCCACCTTTAGCCTATTTGCACTCCATTTTACAAATGAATTCGAGCACTAATTTTGACTACTGGTCTATTGCCACCACTTTCGCACACTTCTTTTGGCTATCATCCCTTTTATTGACGCTTTTTACACAGTAACTTGCTTATTTATAAAACTTAAGAATACCAATTTCCACTAATGATCGCTGAGTGCAATTTTCTTCTATGTAAGTGCAGCGAGTGCAGTTTTTTTCTCTGCGTGATGCCCGCACGGCAATATACTGCCACTGGCATTGTTATGAAAATTAGTAATGCTATTGATAAAGTATTTGTAATAACTGCACGAAGAATTGGATGAGGTTTCCGCTGACATAAAAAACCAAAACTCTGATTTATTGTCACCAGTCTCGCGATAAATCTGTAAATCCTTATCACATCCGCTCCTGCAGTGTTGTTTTCTATTTTTCATGAGCTACGGCAGTTTATTTGTAGGTACTGCTAATTTAATGCATGTTACGGTGCTGCGGAATCGAGAGTGGGAAACACCTTGACGCGCAACTGTGTATTTCCATAATTACTATTACGTGCACTTTTAGAATTTAAATTTTTCCATCTCACATCCCCGCCGGCCTCCTCGAGCGATGACCCTGGTCACTAAGGAAAAGGAAGGCCAGCTCTTTGCTGACCTTCATGTGAATTTTCAGCGCTTTATTTTATGATAGATTTCTTTCTGAATTTGTTTATATGTATTTGTGTTTTTTATTATAAGAATGTGTATGCGCCCAACAATTTTCTCGCGCTTAATTAGTTTGCCATGCGCCCTAAAAATTCGGAAAAGTATTTTTATTTTACTATTCGTTATTTTTTGTTACGTTTCTATGAGCAAAAAGTTTAAATTATTCTTGAAATTTTTTTCCTTGTTTTTGATTTTTTTGCAAAACATAATGCATTTTTTCATGCAGTCTAATCATTCGAATAACTTTGACTTCGTCTACCGTCTAATGATACACCGTCAACCTCGTCTGACCAAACTTTAACCGGTACTCTGTATATTTCGTTGCATGCGAATGTTCCAGGCTTCCTAGATCAGCGCTTTGGGCACCATCACTTCCGCTACGTAGGTGTTATAATAATCTTCAGGATATCCAGCGTGCCGCACACAAAAGAATCTAACTCCCCCGAATACCTTCATTGCCAGCACTTCTTCTGCCGGGTGGCATAAATTGCGGTGACAGGGACTACGATGTGCGATATAATGTGCAGAGTACTGTCCGTTTCAAAAATGCAGATGTGGGGCGAGTTCCTTGCCGAACAATACGCGCAAAAAAGAGATAAGTACAGAAATATTTCTCGTAAATGGGGTTAGAAATTTTTCGAGGAGTTTCGCTACTTCAAAAACGTACAAACAGCTTGCTTGCTTATTAAGTTTACATACTCTTACGATTTACGAATACTTTTATAATTTATTAACTAATATTTAGAAAAAGACGCATCAGGGTCGAATTTTTATACAAAGATTCATCAGATTCGAATATTTTTTAAAATATAGATGCATTAGATTTAATTTCTAGAAAAAGACGGCATCCGATTCGAATTGTTAAAAAAAGACGCATCGGATTCTAATTTTCAAAAACAGGCGCATCAGATTCTCTTCGACTAAATCCTGGGAAAATTTTTTTTCCACTTTTGTCCACTTGCGGTGGAAGCGTAAATTGTGGCAGTAATGTGTTATTACTACAATAGTTTACTTGTGCTCATTACGCTTAAGAAAATGTTGCTACAGCTCGGAAGTTTACTCCGTATTTGGGCAACGTTTCATTTAGCAGTTTGGCTAAGTGCTCGCTTGCCTGTTACGGAGTTCTTGCGATAAAACCCGTTATGATTGTTTTGTCAAAGAGCGCTAATACGTAGCATCAAGCAATCGATTTGCAAACACTGGCAAATAAATTATCTTTCTTTTCAAAATCTGCCACGTATTGAATGGATGACGGCCGTCCAGGACAATATGTGCTTGAATATGTAGTAGTTTTAACTACTACCCAAAATGTCTTTACGTCTGCTATGCATCAAGGAAGAAGCTTTACATGATGCAAGAACTCGATACGTTAGCAGTTTTGGAATTAAAAAGCAGAAGAAAACCCACCGACATGATTGTTCACAGCATAGTCTGGCCATGTCTCATGGCCCATATGAGACACGCATATATCCGGGAACAGTGCGAGTCTCCTAATTTTTCATGGCGGATCAGGGTTGACAGTGAGAGGAATTTTATTTTTAATTTTTTATTCCTTTTCCCGCTTATGTTCACGCTGCGACTGTGCGACTACTATTCAAAATGTTATATTACAGACGCAGTTTAAATGTGAATTTACCGTTAAAATCCATGGTGAGCGAGTGCCGGTAATGGGATGGTAAACCGAGAAGAAGGCCAGAGTGGACAGATGTCGCCGTTTCGATTAGGAGGTCGAAGACGCGCGCCCATTGCTCCCCCTAGCCTTCCTTCTGGCCACTTGCCCCTTTATTCAATTCATTTCACAACAAACCCGTTAGAAAGGGCGGGTGGGTGGTAAGAAAAACTGCACACGTTAACAGTCGTCAGTTTAGCAAAAATATTCAAGTTTAGCTAGTGGCAATAATCGAGAATGAGTTCTGCATTCAGTCAGCTTAGCATGATAAGAACATCGCATCCGGGAAAGTAATATAATAGGTCAGCAAGACAAAGACAGCCAGAGAGCAAAAACAGGTCACCCGGATTTTAACTCTAGTTAATGAATTAACTAACACTTAAAATCCATGGTGAGCGAGTGCCGGTAATGGGATGGTAAACCGAGAAGAAGGCCAGAGCGGACAGATGTCGCCGTTTCGATTAAGAGGTCAAAGACGCGCGCCCATTGCTCCCCTAGCCTTCCTTCTGGCCACTTGCCCCCAAACAAGACGTTCCGTACAGGTTTACTTGACTGGGATTGGTCTTTCGGAGGTAGCGACGCACACAGGTGCTCTTCCACCGTCCGGCTCGCATGATATCCGGCTCAGGAATGTTTCCTTCGGCTGCGGTAGTGGCGGCTCCAATGCGAAAGCTGTGCGTGTTTAGGCGGTCGCGTTCAGGGTGGTCCCAGAGCAGCTTCCGGATGTGGTGCAGCACGGATGCTCGTGTGAGGTGTTGACCCGAGCGAAAGGAGAAGAATGGACTGTCCGCGCGGGCCTTGGTGGTGCGGCTGTGGATGTAGCGTTCGTATGCTCGCACCGGACAAACCGAACGGTTAGTCGCGGTCAAGCGAAGTACAACGCCACTTCCAAGTTGGTCGGTTTTTGAACGTTTGATGTGCACTGTAATGGTGTCGTCTTCCGTCTTCACGTCGCGCGACAGCAGAGTGCGGTGGCGGTCATGAGACGTCGATGATGGTGAGACAAGCTCGCTTATGCGCATGAAACC
Source organism: Paramacrobiotus metropolitanus (assembly GCF_019649055.1). Taxonomy (NCBI): domain Eukaryota; kingdom Metazoa; phylum Tardigrada; class Eutardigrada; order Parachela; family Macrobiotidae; genus Paramacrobiotus; species Paramacrobiotus metropolitanus. Next base: position 4,101 of record NW_026570500.1, on the reverse strand, counting down.
GAAGAATGCCATGGTGAAGGCACACCACAGCATACTGATATCGGAGACGTCCAGTGAGCTGAGACGCAGGCGGTCCTTCAGGTTGCGCATCAGTGGCATGGTGATCGGAAGTCGTTTGTCTGATTTGGACGCTAACAGTCGGACGAAGCCACTGATCGTGGGCTTGACGATGTCAGCGTTGACTGGGCTATCAGCATCGGCTTCGCGGTGCAGGTTGTGGATGGCGGCCACGTAAACTTTGGCGGTGCTTACGCTGGCGCCTCCATCGTGTAGCCTGGCGATAAACCGGGCCACGGTAGTTGGATCCGCTGGCAGTGGTGTAAGACAGCGAGCAGTGCAGAAGTTGATGAAGCGCGTTGCTCCTACCCGGTACGTGGACCGTGTGGATGTTGCGATGTGGGCTTCCAGGAGACGGCTCAGCGATGGGGATGCTCGTAGGTTAGGCGGAGATCGTTGAAGATATTCGGGCACGGCGTTGGAAGAGCAGCCGCTAGCGGTGCGAGACTTCGAAAACGCAATTCCTGGAAACGAGATAGTGCATCACCTATGCCGTTGTCCACGCCTCTAACATGTTTGAGCGAAAAGGTCATGTTGTTGTCCGCGGCTGCAGCCGTCATGCGACGCATGAGATCTAACACGCCTGGATTGCTTGACCGAAGACTCTCCCACGCTTGTGTTGCGCCTTCGTTGTCGGTGTGGAAGATGATCTTCCAGCACCACAACCACTTCCCCCAAACAAGCATTGCCAATAGAATCGGAACCATTTCGAGGTATTCAATGGGAACCGATAGCTCATGAATCCATGACGGCCAACGCTGATGGAACCATTCACCATTGAAGTACGCTCCCAGACCGATTGTGCCGGAAGCATCCGTGTACAGGTGGAGGATGTCGGAGGTGCTCCACGATGGCTTTATGAAGGAGGCGGTCCCGTTCAACGTCGGGAGGAAGGTGCGGCACCCGTCGATGTCGCGATGAAAGTCCGTATTGAGGTATATCGTGCGTTGGCCATGTTGTTCTGACAAAAGTCGGATGAGCCGGCGGGTGAAAAGCCGGCTGGTGGGGACACATTTTGATGCAAATTGCAGCGTTCCGATCAAGCTTTGGAGCTCTGGTGCACTGCATTGTGTACGGTTTGACCAAGACTGGAGGGCATCTACGATCTCTTGGTGGTTACCGGTAGGTAAGCTTACTGTGTGGGTTACAGTGTCTAGGACGATGCCGAGGAATGTCAACCGAGTTGCAGGTCCTTCGGTTTTGTCTTCGGCGAGAGTGACCCCAAGCTCGTTGCACGTCTCACGCATCGAGTGCATTAGCGTTGCGCACTGCCCTGTTTTCGGTCGGCCGAGAAACAGGAAGTCGTCAACGTAATGCAAAAAGGAGGACAGGCCGCAGCTTCTGGAGACCGCCCAGTAGACGGCCTCCGCGAACTGCTCGAACAGGTAGGGGCTGAGCGACACCCGAACGGCAAAACTATGTCGAAATAGTAATTACCGTCATGGTTGTATCCCAGGAGGTTCCAATCTTCTCGGCGGACGGGGATGAGGCGGAAGGCGGATTTGATGTCCATCTTTGCCATTTCTGTAGACGGTCCGAGGTCAAGGATGATCCGAATGCCATCGTCAACGGAGCAGTACTGCAGTGGCATGTTGTCCGTTGAGATGGAATCATTGACGCTTTGACCCACTGGTTGTGATAGATCCATGATGGTTCGGATGTCCCCGTCTTTCTTTTCGCGGACGCCCAAGGCGTTTACGACAAAGTTTTTCAGAGGCGGTTGCGTGAATGGGCCGGCAGTGTGTCCCCGGGCGACCTCTTTCTGGATGCTGTTTCCCAGAGCGCGGTGGTGTTTCCAGGCTGTGTGTGAGTTGGGAGTGTGGCGGGAAAACTGTGGTCCGCGGTAGCCAAGATCGACGCCGGTTATTAAGGAAGAAACAATAAAAGAAACAAAACGTGGGTTAGGATGGGCAGCCAGCAGTCTCGCAAAGGCCTCTGGTCGCAGGGGTGTCGTGACCTTTGCGGGCACTGTGGCGATGTCAGTTGGCGTTGCGACACTGCGGAGCCTTGTGGCCGGCTCCTCCACAGGTGAGGCAGACGTGCTTGAACTGCCGCTTACATGGCTCGGTGCAGTTGGTGAAGTTGTAGTTCTTGCAGATATTGTTGCCGTCTGCGGCGGTGCTTGTCCGAAAGGGCTGCTGTTGGTGACCCGGGAATCCTTTGCGTGGTGCCAAGCACTGCGCGATGAAATAACCGCTGGATCCGCAGTTCCTGCAGGTGTCGCGCTCGTTGGGGGCCCTCTGGTTCCGGTCGCGCACGTGGACTTCCGACGTCGCTTCCCGGTGACCGTTTTGGATGGTGTCGGAGTAGGTGTCGTCGTGCTGGTGTCCCCATAGATCAAAGTTGTATGGGTGAGCCGTCATGTACGTTCGGAACTGCTTGTCGTAATCAAGCCATTGATCTACTGGGGTACCACGGTCGGCGTATCCAGCCATCAAGTCTTGATACTTCAGTAGAGGGATGGTCATTTCAGGAATGACAGACGTCCGATATGCAGCAAATACGGTAAAAGCGCGGATCCATGCCGGAAATGAGTCTACTGTGACGTGTCCATCATGCGGTTTCAAAACGACATGACCTTTGCTGATCACCATTTTCGATGCTCCGTTTCTGGGCTTCTCCACCCGATTCTTTGGCAGGAGGCTGTCAAAGTCGACATATCGGGTCGGATCCAGCAGTTTGGAGCGGACTTTCTCGGGTACGGCAGGCAGATGGCGTGATTGGCGATAGTGGGTATCTGCCAAGTCACCCAGTCTGCTGAATACTTCACGGCGGCCAAGTCTGTCCTTGAGAGTGCGGCGAGGGGGAGTCTTCGGAACGTGAGCTGGATTGCGACGTGCTCTTACCTCGATCGTTGCGGTGTCTTCCATGGCTTCTGGAGCGTTTCCGGTGTGGTCGCGGGTTGCTCTCGCTCGTAATATGACGCTGGTCATTGTCGCCGATGCGGACCCGGAGATGTGGACCCGTGTCCGATGACGGGGACATACGAGCGTCCGGGTGGGGATTCAGCATTTGCAGAATGCTGTCGATCTGCTGCTGCTGCTTTTCCTGCTGCTCAATCAGGGTTCTGATGTCTGACTGCTGTGATGCCGGCAGTACAACCTGAACCTCCGAGTTGACAGCAGGCGGTGGCGGTGTTCCGGGTCCTACGCGCTTTGTCGTGGCAGCGCCTGCGGCGGGAGTTGGGTTGAGGATGTGCAAGATACTGTCCAATTGTTGCTGCTGCTTGGCCTGCTGCTCAATCAGAGTTCTCAAGTCTGGCTGCTGAGATGCCGGTTGCACGACATGAACTACTGAGTTGACGGCAGGTGGCGGTGGTGTCGCAGGCCTCCCGCGTTTTCTCGGTGGCCGGCTGGCTGGTGGTGCGGGATTGTTCTTGGGATCCTTCTTCGGTGGCATTGTGGGGTAGTTGGATGCGGGGAGATAATTTTTGAAGAGGAGATTATGGAAAGGTCACTCGTATCAGTTGTCAGTTTAGCACACGTTTAGCACACAAAACTGCACACGTTAACAGTCGTCAGTTTAGCAAAAATATTCAAGTTTAGCTAGTGGCAATAATCGAGAATGAGTTCTGCATTCAGTCAGCTTAGCATGATAAGAACATCGTATCCGGGAAAGTAATATAATAGGTCAGCAAGACAAAGACAGCCAGAGAGCAAAAACAGGTCACCCGGATTTTAACTCTAGTTAATGAATTAACTAACACTTAGTAATATGACCTGGAACTGCTCGTTAGCTCAAACTGCGGATGGCGCAATAAAAGACGCTTGAATTTCGGTAATTATAGCGATCCTGATTAAATATGAGCACTTCGATTTCAGAAGCACTTGCCAGTTGGTGATACTAATTTCGTGTCTGACCATTTGGGCATAGGTTCTTTCGCAGTTTACTAATAGGTACTTCCGGACTGCACAGCCCAGGTTTGGGACTTTCGGAGCTTAAATTTTGAGTCGATTTACGTTCGTTCGCGACCTAAGTCGTTGTTGCCCAGCGTAGTACGTGATGCGTAAAACCGATCTGCCTGAAACGGATCTGTCAATAAAC